>NW_024108789.1:0-22007 GCF_013358895.1 Oreochromis aureus | reverse complement strand
GCACGCTCTGTTCCTCCTGGAGTGCGTGCAGGGACTCGATTGCTGTGACCCTGTCCACTCTGAGAGGGACAGGTTCTTTTCTCACACCTAACCAGCCAGCGCCTCGATCCGGTTGGTCTTTGGGTCTCACTCCTAGCTAAGCTAAATCTAGCATCTATGCCCTACCCAAATCATAACCCTAACCCTAACCAATTTGTTTATCTACAATTAATTGAATCCTAATTGGAATATAGCCCTATTTTACCTACCCCCTGATCTAATCTGGCCCTAAAAATTCACAATTTTGGAAAATCCCACTTCTACTTCATTTTTGGAACTAAATCTTAAACCTTAACCCAGTACTAGCTCTGAAGCCCAAGTAATCCTAACCCTAGCTGAAACCTAAAGCCTAACCCAACGTCACATCGCCTTTCTAAATTGTTTACTCCCCAAGTAGGGTTGAGTCCTCCCAAGCAGGGTCGAGAGTTATAGAAAAAGCCAAGTCGGCATGAATAGGAACCTAAAAATTGGAAGAGAAAGAGACAGATGTAGGCCAAAAGGAAGGGTAAAGGGCAGAGGTCAAGAGAAGGGAAGAAAAGGATGATGAAAAGGGAAAAGTCAAAGGGAAAAGAGGAAAAGACTGAAAATGAAGAGAGGAAGAAGAGAGGGAAAGATTAGAGCCAAAAAAGTCTGGCAGAATTGGAAAAAAGCAAAAAGCTGAAAAGAATTTTAAAAGAAAGCCAAAAAAAAAGCCAAAGGAGGCGGGATCAGAGGAGAGAGTATAAATAGGAGGCTCAAACACAGAGCTCTTCAGTATGCCCTCGCCTGAAGAAGAAGCAACACCTTCAAACGTCGCGACAAGGGCATACTCATTTAATTTTTCCATTTTATGTTAGTTTGTTATTTTAGTTTGTTATTTTGGGGATTTTATTTCATATTTTCATTCATGTTTTATTGATTTTCATTAAAAACTCAAGTTGGAGATTACTGAAAACTAAATTTGAACAAAAACACAGAAAGCAAATTGGTATTGAAAATATTTATTGGAACCTGCAAAAAGGAAATACTTACCTGAAAAAAAAGTTAAAAATACTTACCTGAAAGGAAAAAACCTGTAAAAGAAATACTTACCTGGACAATTGGAAAACAATTATGAGGTAGAGGGATGTGGGGCTGCGGACCGTCGGGTGCGATGGCCCGTGCACGCCTGTTCCTCCTGGAGTGCGTGCAGGGACTCGATTGCTGTGACCCTGTCCACTCTGAGAGGGACAGGTTCTTTTTCTCACACCTAACCAGCCAGCGCCTCGATCCGGTTGGTCTTTGGGTCTCACTCCTAGCTAAGCTAAATCTAGCATCTATGCCCTACCCAAATCATAACCCTAACCCTAACCAATTTGTTTATCTACAATTAATTGAATCCTAATTGGAATATAGCCCTATTTTACCTACCCCCTGATCTAATCTGGCCCTAAAAATTCACAATTTTGGAAAATCCCACTTCTACTTCATTTTTGGAACTAAATCTTAAACCTTAACCCAGTACTAGCTCTGAAGCCCAAGTAATCCTAACCCTAGCTGAAACCTAAAGCCTAACCCAACGTCACATCGCCTTTCTAAATTGTTTACTCCCCAAGTAGGGTTGAGTCCTCCCAAGCAGGGTCGAGAGTTATAGAAAAAGCCAAGTCGGCATGAATAGGAACCTAAAATTGGAAGAGAAAGAGACAGATGTAGGCCAAAAGGAAGGGTAAAGGGCAGAGGTCAAGAGAAGGGAAGAAAAGGATGATGAAAAGGGAAAAGTCAAAGGGAAAAGAGGAAAAGACTGAAAATGAAGAGAGGAAGAAGAGAGGGAAAGATTAGAGCCAAAAAAGTCTGGCAGAATTGGAAAAAAGCAAAAAGCTGAAAAGAATTTTAAAAGAAAGCCAAAAAAAAAAGCCAAAGGAGGCGGGATCAGAGGAGAGAGTATAAATAGGAGGCTCAAACACAGAGCTCTTCAGTATGCCCTCGCCTGAAGAAGAAGCAACACCTTGAAACGTCATGACAAGGGCATACTCATTTAATTTTTCCATTTTATGTTAGTTTGTTATTTTAGTTTGTTATTTTGGGGATTTTATTTCATATTTTCATTCATGTTTTATTGATTTTCATTAAAAACTCAAGTTGGAGATTACTGAAAACTAAATTTGAACAAAAACACAGAAAGCAAATTGGTATTGAAAATATTTATTGGAACCTGCAAAAAGGAAATACTTACCTGAAAAAAAAGTTAAAAAATACTTACCTGAAAGGAAAAAACCTGTAAAAGAAATACTTACCTGGACAATTGGAAAACAATTATGAGGTAGAGGGATGTGGGGCTGCGGACCGTCGGGTGCGATGGCCCGTGCACGCTCTGTTCCTCCTGGAGTGCGTGCAGGGACTCGATTGCTGTGACCCTGTCCACTCTGAGAGGGACAGGTTCTTTTTCTCACACCTAACCAGCCAGCGCCTCGATCCGGTTGGTCTTTGGGTCTCACTCCTAGCTAAGCTAAATCTAGCATCTATGCCCCTACCCAAATCATAACCCTAACCCTAACCAATTTGTTTATCTACAATTAATTGAATCCTAATTGAATATAGCCCTATTTTACCTACCCCTGATCTAATCTGGCCCTAAAAAATTCACAATTTTGGAAAATCCCACTTCTACTTCATTTTTGGAACTAAATCTTAAACCTTAACCCAGTACTAGCTCTGAAGCCCAAGTAATCCTAACCCTAGCTGAAACCTAAAGCCTAACCCAACGTCACATCGCCTTTCTAAATTGTTTACTCCCCAAGTAGGGTTGAGTCCTCCCAAGCAGGGTCGAGAGTTATAGAAAAAGCCAAGTCGGCATGAATAGGAACCTAAAAATTGGAAGAGAAAGAGACAGATGTAGGCCAAAAGGAAGGGTAAAGGGCAGAGGTCAAGAGAAGGGAAGAAAAGGATGATGAAAAGGGAAAAGTCAAAGGAAAAGAGGAAAAGACTGAAAATGAAGAGAGGAAGAAGAGAGGGAAAGATTAGAGCCAAAAAAGTCTGGCAGAATTGGAAAAAGCAAAAAGCTGAAAAGAATTTTAAAAGAAAGCCAAAAAAAAGCCAAAGGAGGCGGGATCAGAGGAGAGAGTATAAATAGGAGGCTCAAACACAGAGCTCTTCAGTATGCCCTCGCCTGAAGAAGAAGCAACACCTTCAAACGTCGCGACAAGGGCATACTCATTTAATTTTTCCATTTTATGTTAGTTTGTTATTTTAGTTTGTTATTTTGGGGATTTTATTTCATATTTTCATTCATGTTTTATTGATTTTCATTAAAAACTCAAGTTGGAGATTACTGAAAACTAAATTTGAACAAAAACACAGAAAGCAAATTGGTATTGAAAATATTTATTGGAACCTGCAAAAAGGAAATACTTACCTGAAAAAAAAAGTTAAAAATACTTACCTGAAAGGAAAAAACCTGTAAAAGAAATACTTACCTGGACAATTGGAAAACAATTATGAGGTAGAGGGATGTGGGGCTGCGGACCGTCGGGTGCGATGGCCCGTGCACGCTCTGTTCCTCCTGGAGTGCGTGCAGGGACTCGATTGCTGTGACCCTGTCCACTCTGAGAGGGACAGGTTCTTTTTCTCACACCTAACCAGCCAGCGCCTCGATCCGGTTGGTCTTTGGGTCTCACTCCTAGCTAAGCTAAATCTAGCATCTATGCCCTACCCAAATCATAACCCTAACCCTAACCAATTTGTTTATCTACAATTAATTGAATCCTAATTGGAATATAGCCCTATTTTACCTACCCCTGATCTAATCTGGCCCTAAAATTCACAATTTTGAAAATCCCACTTCTACTTCATTTTTGGAACTAAATCTTAAACCTTAACCCAGTACTAGCTCTGAAGCCCAAGTAATCCTAACCCTAGCTGAAACCTAAAGCCTAACCCAACGTCACATCGCCTTTCTAAATTGTTTACTCCCCAAGTAGGGTTGAGTCCTCCCAAGCAGGGTCGAGAGTTATAGAAAAAAGCCAAGTCGGCATGAATAGGAACCTAAAAATTGGAAGAGAAAGAGACAGATGTAGGCCAAAAGGAAGGGTAAAGGGCAGAGGTCAAGAGAAGGGAAGAAAAGGATGATGAAAAGGGAAAAGTCAAAGGAAAAGAGGAAAAGACTGAAAATGAAGAGAGGAAGAAGAGAGGAAAGATTAGAGCCAAAAAAAGTCTGGCAGAATTGGAAAAAAGCAAAAAGCTGAAAAGAATTTTAAAAGAAAGCCAAAAAAAAAAAAGCCAAAGGAGGCGGGATCAGAGGAGAGAGTATAAATAGGAGGCTCAAACACAGAGCTCTTCAGTATGCCCTCGCCTGAAGAAGAAGCAACACCTTCAAACGTCGCGACAAGGGCATACTCATTTAATTTTTCCATTTTATGTTAGTTTGTTATTTTAGTTTGTTATTTTGGGGATTTTATTTCATATTTTCATTCATGTTTTATTGATTTTCATTAAAAACTCAAGTTGGAGATTACTGAAAACTAAATTTGAACAAAAACACAGAAAGCAAATTGGTATTGAAAATATTTATTGAACCTGCAAAAAGGAAATACTTACCTGAAAAAAAAGTTAAAAATACTTACCTGAAAGGAAAAAACCTGTAAAAGAAATACTTACCTGGACAATTGGAAAACAATTATGAGGTAGAGGGATGTGGGGCTGCGGACCGTCGGGTGCGATGGCCCGTGCACGCCTCTGTTCCTCCTGGAGTGCGTGCAGGGACTCGATTGCTGTGACCCTGTCCACTCTGAGAGGGACAGGTTCTTTTCTCACACCTAACCAGCCAGCGCCTCGATCCGGTTGGTCTTTGGGTCTCACTCCTAGCTAAGCTAAATCTAGCATCTATGCCCTACCCAAATCATAACCCTAACCCTAACCAATTTGTTTATCTACAATTAATTGAATCCTAATTGGAATATAGCCCTATTTTACCTACCCCCTGATCTAATCTGGCCCTAAAAATTCACAATTTTGGAAAATCCCACTTCTACTTCATTTTTGGAACTAAATCTTAAACCTTAACCCAGTACTAGCTCTGAAGCCCAAGTAATCCTAACCCTAGCTGAAACCTAAAGCCTAACCCAACGTCACATCGCCTTTCTAAATTGTTTACTCCCCAAGTAGGGTTGAGTCCTCCCAAGCAGGGTCGAGAGTTATAGAAAAAGCCAAGTCGGCATGAATAGGAACCTAAAAATTGGAAGAGAAAGAGACAGATGTAGGCCAAAAGGAAGGGTAAAGGGCAGAGGTCAAGAGAAGGGAAGAAAAGGATGATGAAAAGGGAAAAGTCAAAGGAAAAGAGGAAAAGACTGAAAATGAAGAGAGGAAGAAGAGAGGGAAAGATTAGAGCCAAAAAAGTCTGGCAGAATTGGAAAAAAGCAAAAAGCTGAAAAGAATTTTAAAAGAAAGCCAAAAAAAAAAAAGCCAAAGGAGGCGGGATCAGAGGAGAGAGTATAAATAGGAGGCTCAAACACAGAGCTCTTCAGTATGCCCTCGCCTGAAGAAGAAGCAACACCTTCAAACGTCGCGACAAGGGCATACTCATTTAATTTTTCCATTTTATGTTAGTTTGTTATTTTAGTTTGTTATTTTGGGGGATTTTATTTCATATTTTCATTCATGTTTTATTGATTTTCATTAAAAACTCAAGTTGGAGATTACTGAAAACTAAATTTGAACAAAAAACACAGAAAGCAAATTGGTATTGAAAATATTTATTGGAACCTGCAAAAAGGAAATACTTACCTGAAAAAAAGTTAAAAAATACTTACCTGAAAGGAAAAAACCTGTAAAAGAAATACTTACCTGGACAATTGGAAAACAATTATGAGGTAGAGGGATGTGGGGCTGCGGACCGTCGGGTGCGATGGCCCGTGCACGCCTGTTCCTCCTGGAGTGCGTGCAGGGACTCGATTGCTGTGACCCTGTCCACTCTGAGAGGGACAGGTTCTTTTTCTCACACCTAACCAGCCAGCGCCTCGATCCGGTTGGTCTTTGGGTCTCACTCCTAGCTAAGCTAAATCTAGCATCTATGCCCTACCCAAATCATAACCCTAACCCTAACCAATTTGTTTATCTACAATTAATTGAATCCTAATTGGAATATAGCCCTATTTTACCTACCCCTGATCTAATCTGGCCCTAAAATTCACAATTTTGAAAATCCCACTTCTACTTCATTTTTGGAACTAAATCTTAAACCTTAACCCAGTACTAGCTCTGAAGCCCAAGTAATCCTAACCCTAGCTGAAACCTAAAGCCTAACCCAACGTCACATCGCCTTTCTAAATTGTTTACTCCCAAGTAGGGTTGAGTCCTCCCAAGCAGGGTCGAGAGTTATAGAAAAAGCCAAGTCGGCATGAATAGGAACCTAAAATTGGAAGAGAAAGAGACAGATGTAGGCCAAAAGGAAGGGTAAAGGGCAGAGGTCAAGAGAAGGGAAGAAAAGGATGATGAAAAGGGAAAAGTCAAAGGGAAAAGAGGAAAAGACTGAAAATGAAGAGAGGAAGAAGAGAGGGAAAGATTAGAGCCAAAAAAAGTCTGGCAGAATTGGAAAAAAGCAAAAAGCTGAAAAGAATTTTAAAAGAAAGCCAAAAAAAAGCCAAAGGAGGCGGGATCAGAGGAGAGAGTATAAATAGGAGGCTCAAACACAGAGCTCTTCAGTATGCCCTCGCCTGAAGAAGAAGCAACACCTTCAAACGTCGTCGCGACAAGGGCATACTCATTTAATTTTTCCATTTTATGTTAGTTTGTTATTTTAGTTTGTTATTTTGGGGGATTTTATTTCATATTTTCATTCATGTTTTATTGATTTTCATTAAAAACTCAAGTTGGAGATTACTGAAAACTAAATTTGAACAAAAAACACAGAAAGCAAATTGGTATTGAAAATATTTATTGGAACCTGCAAAAAAGGAAATACTTACCTGAAAAAAAAGTTAAAAATACTTACCTGAAAGGAAAAAACCTGTAAAAGAAATACTTACCTGGACAATTGGAAAACAATTATGAGGTAGAGGGATGGGGGCTGCGGACCGTCGGGTGCGATGGCCTGTGCACGCCTGTTCCTCCTGGAGTGCGTGCAGGGACTCGATTGCTGTGACCCTGTCCACTCTGAGAGGGACAGGTTCTTTTTCTCACACCTAACCAGCCAGCGCCTCGATCCGGTTGGTCTTTGGGTCTCACTCCTAGCTAAGCTAAATCTAGCATCTATGCCCTACCCAAATCATAACCCTAACCCTAACCAATTTGTTTATCTACAATTAATTGAATCCTAATTGGATATATAGCCCTATTTTACCTACCCCTGATCTAATCTGGCCCTAAAATTCACAATTTTGGAAAATCCCACTTCTACTTCATTTTGGAACTAAATCTTAAACCTTAACCCAGTACTAGCTCTGAAGCCCAAGTAATCCTAACCCTAGCTGAAACCTAAAGCCTAACCCAACGTCACATCGCCTTTCTAAATTGTTTACTCCCCAAGTAGGGTTGAGTCCTCCCAAGCAGGGTCGAGAGTTATAGAAAAAGCCAAGTCGGCATGAATAGGAACCTAAAAATTGGAAGAGAAAGAGACAGATGTAGGCCAAAAGGAAGGGTAAAGGGCAGAGGTCAAGAGAAGGAAGAAAAGGATGATGAAAAGGGAAAAGTCAAAGGAAAAGAGGAAAGACTGAAAATGAAGAGAGGAAGAAGAGAGGGAAAGATTAGAGCCAAAAAAGTCTGGCAGAATTGGAAAAAAGCAAAAAGCTGAAAAGAATTTTAAAAGAAAGCCAAAAAAAAAAGCCAAAGGAGGCGGGATCAGAGGAGAGAGTATAAATAGGAGGCTCAAACACAGAGCTCTTCAGTATGCCCTCGCCTGAAGAAGAAGCAACACCTTCAAACGTCGCGACAAGGGCATACTCATTTAATTTTTCCATTTTATGTTAGTTTGTTATTTTAGTTTGTTATTTTGGGGATTTTATTTCATATTTTCATTCATGTTTTATTGATTTTCATTAAAAACTCAAGTTGGAGATTACTGAAAACTAAATTTGAACAAAAAACACAGAAAGCAAATTGGTATTGAAAATATTTATTGGAACCTGCAAAAAGGAAATACTTACCTGAAAAAAAGTTAAAAATACTTACCTGAAAGGAAAAAACCTGTAAAAGAAATACTTACCTGGACAATTGGAAAACAATTATGAGGTAGAGGGATGTGGGGCTGCGGACCGTCGGGTGCGATGGCCCGTGCACGCCTGTTCCTCCTGGAGTGCGTGCACAGGGACTCGATTGCTGTGACCCTGTCCACTCTGAGAGGGACAGGTTCTTTTTCTCACACCTAACCAGCCAGCGCCTCGATCCGGTTGGTCTTTGGGTCTCACTCTAGCTAAGCTAAATCTAGCATCTATGCCCTACCCAAATCATAACCCTAACCCTAACCAATTTGTTTATCTACAATTAATTGAATCCTAATTGGAATATAGCCCTATTTTACCTACCCCCTGATCTAATCTGGCCCTAAAAATTCACAATTTTGGAAAATCCCACTTCTACTTCATTTTTGGAACTAAATCTTAAACCTTAACCCAGTACTAGCTCTGAAGCCCAAGTAATCCTAACCCTAGCTGAAACCTAAAGCCTAACCCAACGTCACATCGCCTTTCTAAATTGTTTACTCCCCAAGTAGGGTTGAGTCCTCCCAAGCAGGGTCGAGAGTTATAGAAAAAGCCAAGTCGGCATGAATAGGAACCTAAAAATTGAAGAGAAAGAGACAGATGTAGGCCAAAAGGAAGGGTAAAGGGCAGAGGTCAAGAGAAGGGAAGAAAAGGATGATGAAAAGGGAAAAGTCAAAGGGAAAAGAGGAAAAGACTGAAAATGAAGAGAGGAAGAAGAGAGGGAAAGATTAGAGCCAAAAAAAGTCTGGCAGAATTGGAAAAAAGCAAAAAGCTGAAAAGAATTTTAAAAGAAAGCCAAAAAAAAAAAGCCAAAGGAGGCGGGATCAGAGAGAGAGTATAAATAGGAGGCTCAAACACAGAGCTCTTCAGTATGCCCTCGCCTGAAGAAGAAGCAACACCTTCAAACGTCGCGACAAGGGCATACTCATTTAATTTTTCCATTTTATGTTAGTTTGTTATTTTAGTTTGTTATTTTGGGGATTTTATTTCATATTTTCATTCATGTTTTATTGATTTTCATTAAAAACTCAAGTTGGAGATTACTGAAAACTAAATTTGAACAAAAAAACACAGAAAGCAAATTGGTATTGAAAATATTTATTGGAACCTGCAAAAAGGAAATACTTACCTGAAAAAAAAGTTAAAAATACTTACCTGAAAGGAAAAAACCTGTAAAAGAAATACTTACCTGGACAATTGGAAAACAATTATGAGGTAGAGGGATGTGGGGCTGCGGACCGTCGGGTGCGATGGCCCGTGCACGCCTCTGTTCCTCCTGGAGTGCGTACAGGGACTCGATTGCTGTGACCCTGTCCACTCTGAGAGGGACAGGTTCTTTTTCTCACACCTAACCAGCCAGCGCCTCGATCCGGTTGGTCTTTGGGTCTCACTCCTAGCTAAGCTAAATCTAGCATCTATGCCCTACCCAAATCATAACCCTAACCCTAACCAATTTGTTTATCTACAATTAATTGAATCCTAATTGGAATATAGCCCTATTTTACCTACCCCTGATCTAATCTGGCCCTAAAATTCACAATTTTGGAAAATCCCACTTCTACTTCATTTTGGAACTAAATCTTAAACCTTAACCCAGTACTAGCTCTGAAGCCCAAGTAATCCTAACCCTAGCTGAAACCTAAAGCCTAACCCAACGTCACATCGCCTTTCTAAATTGTTTACTCCCCAAGTAGGGTTGAGTCCTCCCAAGCAGGGTCGAGAGTTATAGAAAAAGCCAAGTCGGCATGAATAGGAACCTAAAAATTGGAAGAGAAAGAGACAGATGTAGGCCAAAAGGAAGGGTAAAGGGCAGAGGTCAAGAGAAGGAAGAAAAGGATGATGAAAAGGGAAAAGTCAAAGGAAAAGAGGAAAAGACTGAAAATGAAGAGAGGAAGAAGAGAGGGAAAGATTAGAGCCAAAAAAAAGTCTGGCAGAATTGGAAAAAAAGCAAAAAGCTGAAAAGAATTTTAAAAGAAAGCCAAAAAAAAAAAAGGAGGCGGGATCAGAGGAGAGAGTATAAATAGGAGGCTCAAACACAGAGCTCTTCAGTATGCCCTCGCCTGAAGAAGAAGCAACACCTTCAAACGTCATGACAAGGGCATACTCATTTAATTTTTCCATTTTATGTTAGTTTGTTATTTTAGTTTGTTATTTTGGGGATTTTATTTCATATTTTCATTCATGTTTTATTGATTTTCATTAAAAACTCAAGTTGGAGATTACTGAAAACTAAATTTGAACAAAAACACAGAAAGCAAATTGGTATTGAAAATATTTATTGGAACCTGCAAAAAGGAAATACTTACCTGAAAAAAAAGTTAAAAAATACTTACCTGAAAGGAAAAAACCTGTAAAAGAAATACTTACCTGGACAATTGGAAAACAATTATGAGGTAGAGGGATGTGGGGCTGCGGACCGTCGGGTGCGATGGCCCGTGCACGCTCTGTTCCTCCTGGAGTGCGTACAGGGACTCGATTGCTGTGACCCTGTCCACTCTGAGAGGGACAGGTTCTTTTCTCACACCTAACCAGCCAGCGCCTCGATCCGGTTGGTCTTTGGGTCTCACTCCTAGCTAAGCTAAATCTAGCATCTATGCCCTACCCAAATCATAACCCTAACCCTAACCAATTTGTTTATCTACAATTAATTGAATCCTAATTGGAATATAGCCCTATTTTACCTACCCCTGATCTAATCTGGCCCTAAAATTCACAATTTTGGAAAATCCCACTTCTACTTCATTTTTGGAACTAAATCTTAAACCTTAACCCAGTACTAGCTCTGAAGCCCAAGTAATCCTAACCCTAGCTGAAACCTAAAGCCTAACCCAACGTCACATCGCCTTTTCTAAATTGTTTACTCCCCAAGTAGGGTTGAGTCCTCCCAAGCAGGGTCGAGAGTTATAGAAAAAGCCAAGTCGGCATGAATAGGAACCTAAAAATTGGAAGAGAAAGAGACAGATGTAGGCCAAAAGGAAGGGTAAAGGGCAGAGGTCAAGAGAAGGGAAGAAAAGGATGATGAAAAGGGAAAAGTCAAAGGAAAAGAGGAAAAGACTGAAAATGAAGAGAGGAAGAAGAGAGGGAAAGATTAGAGCCAAAAAAGTCTGGCAGAATTGGAAAAAAAGCAAAAAGCTGAAAAGAATTTTAAAAGAAAGCCAAAAAAAAGCCAAAGGAGGCGGGATCAGAGGAGAGAGTATAAATAGGAGGCTCAAACACAGAGCTCTTCAGTATGCCCTCGCCTGAAGAAGAAGCAACACCTTCAAACGTCGCGACAAGGGCATACTCATTTAATTTTTCCATTTTATGTTAGTTTGTTATTTTAGTTTGTTATTTTGGGGATTTTATTTCATATTTTCATTCATGTTTTATTGATTTTCATTAAAAACTCAAGTTGGAGATTACTGAAAACTAAATTTGAACAAAAAACACAGAAAGCAAATTGGTATTGAAAATATTTATTGGAACCTGCAAAAAGGAAATACTTACCTGAAAAAAAGTTAAAAATACTTACCTGAAAGGAAAAACCTGTAAAAGAAATACTTACCTGGACAATTGGAAAACAATTATGAGGTAGAGGGATGTGGGGCTGCGGACCGTCGGGTGCGATGGCCCGTGCACGCTCTGTTCCTCCTGGAGTGCGTGCAGGGACTCGATTGCTGTGACCCTGTCCACTCTGAGAGGGACAGGTTCTTTTTCTCACACCTAACCAGCCAGCGCCTCGATCCGGTTGGTCTTTGGGTCTCACTCCTAGCTAAGCTAAATCTAGCATCTATGCCCTACCCAAATCATAACCCTAACCCTAACCAATTTGTTTATCTACAATTAATTGAATCCTAATTGGAATATAGCCCTATTTTACCTACCCCTGATCTAATCTGGCCCTAAAATTCACAATTTTGGAAAATCCCACTTCTACTTCATTTTTGGAACTAAATCTTAAACCTTAACCCAGTACTAGCTCTGAAGCCCAAGTAATCCTAACCCTAGCTGAAACCTAAAGCCTAACCCAACGTCACATCGCCTTTCTAAATTGTTTACTCCCCAAGTAGGGTTGAGTCCTCCCAAGCAGGGTCGAGAGTTATAGAAAAAGCCAAGTCGGCATGAATAGGAACCTAAAAATGGAAGAGAGAAAGAGACAGATGTAGGCCAAAAGGAAGGGTAAAGGGCAGAGGTCAAGAGAAGGGAAGAAAAGGATGATGAAAAGGGAAAAGTCAAAGGAAAAGAGGAAAAGACTGAAAATGAAGAGAGGAAGAAGAGAGGAAAGATTAGAGCCAAAAAAGTCTGGCAGAATTGGAAAAAAGCAAAAAGCTGAAAAGAATTTTAAAAGAAAGCCAAAAAAAAAAGCCAAAGGAGGCGGGATCAGAGGAGAGAGTATAAATAGGAGGCTCAAACACAGAGCTCTTCAGTATGCCCTCGCCTGAAGAAGAAGCAACACCTTGAAACGTCGCGACAAGGGCATACTCATTTAATTTTTCCATTTTATGTTAGTTTGTTATTTTAGTTTGTTATTTTGGGGATTTTATTTCATATTTTCATTCATGTTTTATTGATTTTCATTAAAAACTCAAGTTGGAGATTACTGAAAACTAAATTTGAACAAAAAACACAGAAAGCAAATTGGTATTGAAAATATTTATTGGAACCTGCAAAAAGGAAATACTTACCTGAAAAAAAGTTAAAAATACTTACCTGAAAGGAAAAAACCTGTAAAAGAAATACTTACCTGGACAATTGGAAAACAATTATGAGGTAGAGGGATGTGGGGCTGCGGACCGTCGGGGTGCGATGGCCCGTGCACGCTCTGTTCCTCCTGGAGTGCGTGCAGGGACTCGATTGCTGTGACCCTGTCCACTCTGAGAGGGACAGGTTCTTTTTCTCACACCTAACCAGCCAGCGCCTCGATCCGGTTGGTCTTTGGGTCTCACTCCTAGCTAAGCTAAATCTAGCATCTATGCCCTACCCAAATCATAACCCTAACCCTAACCAATTTGTTTATCTACAATTAATTGAATCCTAATTGGAATATAGCCCTATTTTACCTACCCCTGATCTAATCTGGCCCTAAAAATTCACAATTTTGGAAAATCCCACTTCTACTTCATTTTTGGAACTAAATCTTAAACCTTAACCCAGTACTAGCTCTGAAGCCCAAGTAATCCTAACCCTAGCTGAAACCTAAAGCCTAACCCAACGTCACATCGCCTTTCTAAATTGTTTACTCCCCAAGTAGGGTTGAGTCCTCCCAAGCAGGGTCGAGAGTTATAGAAAAAGCCAAGTCGGCATGAATAGGAACCTAAAAATTGGAAGAGAAAGAGACAGATGTAGGCCAAAAGGAAGGGTAAAGGGCAGAGGTCAAGAGAAGGGAAGAAAAGGATGATGAAAAGGGAAAAGTCAAAGGAAAAGAGGAAAAGACTGAAAATGAAGAGAGGAAGAAGAGAGGGAAAGATTAGAGCCAAAAAAGTCTGGCAGAATTGGAAAAAAGCAAAAAGCTGAAAAGAATTTTAAAAGAAAGCCAAAAAAAAAGCCAAAGGAGGCGGGATCAGAGGAGAGAGTATAAATAGGAGGCTCAAACACAGAGCTCTTCAGTATGCCCTCGCCTGAAGAAGAAGCAACACCTTGAAACGTCGCGACAAGGGCATACTCATTTAATTTTTCCATTTTATGTTAGTTTGTTATTTTAGTTTGTTATTTTGGGGATTTTATTTCATATTTTCATTCATGTTTTATTGATTTTCATTAAAAACTCAAGTTGGAGATTACTGAAAACTAAATTTGAACAAAAACACAGAAAGCAAATTGGTATTGAAAATATTTATTGGAACCTGCAAAAGGAAATACTTACCTGAAAAAAAGTTAAAAAATACTTACCTGAAAGGAAAAAACCTGTAAAAGAAATACTTACCTGGACAATTGGAAAACAATTATGAGGTAGAGGGATGTGGGGCTGCGGACCGTCGGGTGCGATGGCCCGTGCACGCTCTGTTCCTCCTGGAGTGCGTACAGGGACTCGATTGCTGTGACCCTGTCCACTCTGAGAGGGACAGGTTCTTTTTCTCACACCTAACCCTAACCCCTAACCCTAACCCTAACCCTAACCCCCCCTATAGGGAGAGGGAGGGGTCCAATATTTACAAGGGGTCATCAATTGGAATACTTAATAAGGTTGATAACATTGGGGAGGATATCATAAAATTCATGGGGGTATTGATTGAATTCATAAATTAATTTTAATAATTTACGGTATTATGGGATTAAAAATTTCATATTTGTAGTATAAACACAAGGGGCATACATGATTTGGGGTCTGAAAATTTATAAGTTAAAATTTAAAGTGTAATAACATTTAACATAAACATTGGGATTAAAATTAATATTAAAAATTTCATATTAAATTGGACCTTAAATATTACATATAAAAATAATTTGGGCCTACAGTAATTGAGTACATAGTGTGAAATATTATAATTCATGAAGAAAGCAATTTTAAAATCATTGGGAAAGGGCTATTTACATAGGAAGGAAATTCAGATAAAAAAGACGAACGAAAAATCTAACTGGAACAGAGGGCATAAAAGGAGCTGACACACAGAGAGGGGCATTTCGCCTTGAGACACAGAAGGAGCAACATCGCAGAGACTAGACAAACACACACAAGTTTGTTTTGCTTGTTTTTGTGCCACAGCCTGAAGAAGGCCCTTTTCAGGGCCGAAACGTCACAAGCGGCACAAATTGAAATTTGATTTCATTTAATTTCATTTAATTCATTTTATTTTTAATTCATAAATACAAAACTAATTAAAAACACAAACACAACAAAACTTTTATTTCATTTTATTTTATTTTATTCATTATCACTTTTAATTTTTGATTACTTATATACCAAAGGCGACATTATTAATATATAACAAAGGCGACACCACAACAACAAAAGCAATACACTACATAAATAAACAAAACAACAACACATTAAAAAGTCCATCGGGCTCGATGGCTTTTTTGATGATCAGGATGGGTGGACGGTGGTCCGTCGTGGGGCGCCAGCGGCGCCCTGGGCGGTCCAACTTCCAGCAGCAGCGGGTCACCTGGGGATGGACCGTGCACGTCCTCCTGCCTTCGAAAGAGGGGGGAGGAGTCAGTTTCCAATCCCTAAACCTATCCAGCCAGCGCCTCATGGGATTGGTGGTGCCCCTGCCCATTGCCTCTCTCCCTAACTATGGGGAGCCCCCCACCCACTATCTATTCCTAACCCTAACCCTGTCCCCTCCCCTCCCTTCTAAGCCCCTAACCCTAAGGGAACCCTAAAACCTAACTAAAGAGAAAAAAGACAAGAGCAGGTCAAACAGAGAAAACAAAGAGAAAAAAGACAAGAAAGAATAAACAAACAGAACATAGGACGGGATGTCTACAAGGAAGGGGTGCCATATAAAGAAATATAAGAAAGAATATAAAGAACAAACAGAAGAATACACAGAACACGGGACGGGATGTCTACAAGGAAGGGGGTGCCATATAACAGAAGAATAAAGAAAAGAATAATAGAAAAACAAGAGAAAGAATAAAGAACAACAGAAAGACAAAGAGAAAGAATAAAGAACAACAGTAAGAATAAAGAAAAACAGAAAAAGATAGAAAAGGGAGAGCTAAAGCAGAAAAAACTGAGAACAAGAAAAAACTAAGAAACAGAAAAAGTTAAGAAAAACAGAAGTGAAAAGGAAAAGTATAAAAGGCCCAGAGTGGCAAAACAGAACACAAAGCGGGTGGGCCAGCCTGAAGAAGGCTAAGATAAGCCGAAACGTCGCGATGGCCCACCACAGTGCACTACACCCGCTTAGGGTAATTTTTGAACTGGGGCACCGACACCAGTCCCATCGATGGCCCGTGCATTCAGGTTCTCGGCATGGCCGGGCCTGCTCTATTTCCCAAACCTATCCAGCCAGCGCCTCATGGGATTGGTGGTGCCCCTGCCCATTGCCTCTCTCCCTAACTATGGGGAGCCCCCCACCCACTATCTATTCCTAACCCTAACCCCTTGTCCCCTCCCCTCCCTTCTAAGCCCTAACCCTAAGGGAACCCTAAAACCTAACTAAAGAGAAAAAGACAAGACAGGTCAAACAGAGAAAACAAAGAGAAAAAGACAAGAAAGAATAAACAAACAGAACATAGGACGGGATGTCTACAAGGAAGGGGGTGCCATATAAAGAAATATAAGAAAGAATATAAAGAACAAACAGAAGAATACACAGAACACGGGACGGGATGTCTACAAGGAAGGGGGTGCCATATAACAGAAGAATAAAGAAAAGAATAATAGAAAAACAAAGAGAAAGAATAAAGAACAACAGAAAGACAAAGAGAAAGAATAAAGAACAACAGTAAGAATAAAGAAAAACAGAAAAAGATAGAAAAAGGGAGAGCTAAAGCAGAAAAAACTGAGAACAAGAAAAAACTAAGAAACAGAAAAAAGTTAAGAAAAACAGAAGTGAAAAAGGAAAAGTATAAAAGGCCCAGAGTGGCAAAACAGAACACAAAGCGGGTGGGCCAGCCTGAAGAAGGCTAAGATAAGCCGAAACGTCGCGATGGCCCACCACAGTGCACTACACCCGCTTAGGGTAATTTTTTGAACTGGGGGCACCGACACCAGTCCCATCGATGGCCCGTGCATTCAGGTTCCGGCATAGCCGGGCCTGCTCTATTTCCCAAACCTATTCCACATTCCTATCCCCTATCCTGGTTCCTTACCCTAACCCTAACCACCTTCCCACTCCTAGCCCTAACCCCAACCCATCCTCCCAACCCTTGTCCTATATCCTTACCCTAACCCTAATTCCTTTCCCTATTCTTATTCCTAACCCTAGTCCCATCCCCTTCCCCTATCCCCAATTTTTTAATTTTTTAATTTTGTACATTTTATTGTAAATATCTTTAAGAATTAAAAATTAAAAATTATAAGTTTTGTACGTTTTAATTTACAAGTTATAACAATATATACACACAGTTGAATAAATAAATACATAAATAAATAATTTAGTTTAAAAAGTTTTGATGTAAATACTAAACTTGTTTTATATAAACACCATTTAGTTCATATCGGTTCATATGGTGTGTTTTGAGTTCATAAAAAATTTTTTGGTAAGATTTAAAAACGTTTTGTTTAATTCATTTAGACTGTGGTGATTTCTTTTTGTTTAAAATGCAGAAGCTGTAGGGGCGGAGCCAGAGCTTACTTAAGGGGTAAGCCTGCAGGCCAGGCTCATTCTTTCGTTGCCCTTCAACAGAGACAGTCGCTCTTTTTGCAGCAGACCTATTTTAGTTTTCTAGTGTGCCCAGGCCTGAAGAAGACCAATAGCGGTCGAAACGTCGCCACAGCGGCACACGATTTTTGTTTTTTATTTTTGAACCTTTTTAAGAGTATTCTTATTTTGTAAGACTTTAATTTCATTTTTTAGTTTTTTAATTTTTATTTTTTCTTTTATAATTTTTTTTTGAAAATAAAAAAATCATTAAAAAAATTTAAAACAACAAAAAAAAAAAATATTGAACACTTTACCAGCCCTCCATTATGGCTGATGGAGGGTGGCAGCAGGTCCGCTATGGGAGACGGGGTCGCTCCCGTATGCAGACCAATACCAATCGACCCCAATTTCAAGACCAGGCTTGGTCTTCTTGGGACCGGGGAGGGAGGGGCCCAGGAGGGAAGGACCGTGCATACCTCGGTCCTCCCCAGGGAGGACGGGGCCGTAACCCACCTCCTAACCCCCTAACCCTAACACTAGGGGAAACAAGTGCCAAACCCTAACCATAACACTAGGGGAAACAAGTGCCAAACCCTAACCATAACACTAGGGGAAACAAGTGGGAAAACCTAAGAAAACATCACCAAACACTAGGGGAAACAAGTGGAAGTCACTTCCTTTGACTTGACAAAACATTTCAGAAAAGTTAGCAAAAATGCTAATGCTAAGCTAGCCCAATGCTAAGCTAGCAACAGCAAAGCATCATGGGAACCAGGAAGTAGCCTCCCTTCCCTAATTTGCATATATTTCCCATCATGCCTCTCAAAAACCTACAACACAACACCGTGATAGTGAAGGGCATGTCCAATGGTGACCTCTGCTGGCAGCCAGCAGCCAGTCATACCCTGACTGACCACCAGGGTTGGCTTTTCCCATGTGGGACAAAGCAAGAAAGGCAGCCCCCTGCACTCACTGCCTTTCTGGTTACACCTACCGTATCTGCCCTCACCCGTCGCTAGGACAGATACGGATCGGATATTCGGGATCCCGCTTCGATTACGCATCCGTCGATAGGTCACATGACCCCCTAACCCCCTTGTCAAATTCTCAGCCCATTCATTTCAATGGGGATACTTCACCGCCACATATCTCCGGAACGGAAGGTCGTAGAGACTTGAAACCAAATTCCGCCTGCCATAATTCGACCCTTCTGAGCGTCCCTGAGGTGGTTGCATCTCTCTACGACCTTCCGTTCCCGAGATACAGACCACCGGAAGTCAAAAAGTGGGCGTATCTCCCGACCGGAAGCTCCTACCGCAAATCTGACACCACCAGCAGAAAGCCAGACCCGTTAGACCGGGGGGTAGAGCACGGTCCCATGTCTCTACCACCTTCCTATCAAAAGTTATGAAGCTTCAAAGTTTACCAGACAGGTGTCTCAACCCCCCGAAAACCCTTATACCTAACCCCCTAACCCTAACCCCAGAGCACCGTCTGGACCCTTTAGGGACCGGACTCACTTCCACATCCCTAACCCGCTTAGTGCCTGGTGGCCGTAACAGGCAGTGGAGTAGCGGGAGGGCCCAAGGGAAGGACCGTGCACCTCCGCGTCCCTTCAGGGACCGGAACACTTTTCCTCTCCCTAACCCGTAACCCACGTCCTAACCCAGCCCTAACCTTAACCACTCTGCTTTCTGAACACAAAACTCAATTCCGGCCCTAACCTTAACCGCCCGGACACCTAGTTGGAGATGAGGACTGGGCATACCCCCAACCCCGGAGATGGGCCCTGACCTTAACCTCCTCCTCTCCTCTTTACCCCTCCTCCCTTACCACCCCCACTTCTCCAACCCCATCCATGGGACCCTGTCTGGAACTTCGCTGGGGTTTCTGGGGACCTGAGTTGGGCGCAGGTATGGTCTGTGCATCGGGGCCCGGCTCCCTTCGGGGACCGGGCTCCCAAACTCGATTTCCCCTAACCCCTAACCCCTAACCCTAACCCATCCAATTTTAAAATTATAAATATATTTCTCTGCAAACCTAAAAAATTCATAAAAACCTAATTGGATTAAAAACCTACAAATACAAATTTCTAAATCTTACATACATCACTTCAAAAAAATATAATCCTTAAAAATTCACATAATTTACAAAATACATTTCATAAAATACATTTCATACAATTTATCACAAAGGGTAAAAAAAACACACATTCATTGTAGTCTAAAACCATCACAGACATTTTAAATCACATTGGCTAACCTAAAATTCAAAAATTCACTAACACCAAACCAAGCCTATAAAAGGCTGCACAGCAGAGAGGAGCTCATTTGGGAGCTGACCTTCGAAGGGACAACATCTCTCTCGCTGTGCTCATCCCAGATTACAATTCATTGTGCCCCAGCCTGAGGAAGACCTATCTTGGGTCGAAACGTCGCGGCAGTGGGCACATTTATTCATTGATTTTCACTTATTGAAAAATTAAAAAAAACTTTATTGATTTTATTTTTTGTTTTTGTTTTTCTTTAAAACACAAATTTCATTTACCTTTTTTTTCTCTTTTTTTTCTCGCCTTTGTTGTGATTGTAAATTCATATACACAGATTTTTCATATCTAACTAAAATAAATAGCACATCACAACAATTATTAAATAAAGATAACAAAGGCGACATCAAGACACAACACAAAAAATTAAAAATTCAAAGATGGGGTCCCGGATGGACTCGGAGGGCTGGACTGTGGTGCGTCATGGGAGAGGGCGGCTGCCTTCCCGTGGACGTGTCCAGCAGGGGACAAGCGGCAGCGGCGGAGGGATGGACAGAGCACCGTCTGGACCCTTTAGGGACCGGACTCACTTCCACATCCCTAACCCGCTTAGTGCCTGGTGGCCGTAACAGGCAGTGGAGTAGCGGGAGGGCCCAAGGGAAGGACCGTGCACCTCCGCGTCCCTTCAGGGACCAGAACACTTTTCCTCTCCTTAACCTCCCCCCTCTCCTCTTTACCCCTCCTCCCCTCACCCCTCACTTCTCCAACCCCATCCATGGGACCCCATTTGGAGCTTCGCGGGGGGTTTCTGGAGGCCTGAGATGGGAGCGGGTATGGTCTGTGCATCGGAGCTCGGCCCCCCTTCGGGACCGTGCTCCCAAACTTGATTTCCCCTAACCATTTTTGGGGGGGTTAATTTCTTTAAATACATAAATAAATAAATAATTATCTGATTACAATAAATAACAATAATGTACAACAAACAACACATGGGGAATTGGGACATATTGGGGATCAAAACTTTATTAAAACCATTAAAACCACGACATTTTGATTTATGACCCTTTTAATCACTTCATAATTTACAGTTAAAACACAACAACAGTCATTAAAATCACAAACTTTATTAAAACCCTTAAAAACACAATATTGCCCAAAAATATACAAACCCAAAAATCATAAAACCATAATTCGGTGAAAAAACATACTCATCCAAGTTTAAAATTATAAATATATTTCTCTGCAAACCTACAAAATTCATAAAAACCTAATTGGATTACAAACATACAAACACAAATTGTAAATCTTATATACATCACTTCAGAAAAACATAATTCTTAAAAATTCACATAATTGGCAAAATACATTTTATAAAACACATTTCATGCAATTTCATTACAAAGGTTAAAAAAAACACATTCATTGTACTATAAAACCATCACACATATTTGAAAACACATTGCCTAACCTAAAACTCAAAAACTAACGTACACGAAACAAAGCCTATAAAAGGCTGCACAGCAGAGAGGAGCTCATTTGGGAGCTGACTGTTGAAGAGGCAACATCTCTCTCTCTCTGTGCATTCCCAGCTTATAATTCATTGTGCCCCAGCCTGAGGAAGACCTATCTTGGGTCGAAACGTCGCGGCAGTGGGCACATTAATTCATTGATTTTCAATTACTAAAAATTAAAATACTTTATTAATTTCATTTATTATTTTTCTTTAAAAACACATATTTCATTTACGTTTTTTTTCTTCTTTTTTTCTCGCCTTTGTTTGTGATTGTAAATTCATATATACATATTTTACATATCTAACTGAAATAAATAGCACATCAAAACAATTATTAAATAAAGATAACAAAGGCGACATCAAGGGACACACAAAACAAAAAATTCAAAAATTCAAAACATGGGGTCCCGGATGGACTCGGAGGGCTGGACGGTGGTGCGTCACGGGAGAGGGCGGCTGCCTTCCCGTAGACGTGTCCAGCAGGGGACAAGCGGCAGAGGCGGAGGGATGGACAGAGCACCGTCTGGACCCTTTAGGGACCGGACTCACTTCCACATCCCCACTATTATAAAAAACACATAAAACCAAATCTTGGTTAATTTTTTGAACCGGGACGGGGATCTCATCAACGGCCTCTTGGACGATTGTGCCCCTGTGGGGCGTACTGTGGGGGTTCTGGACGCCCGGGATGGGAGCAGGCAGGACAGTGCATTGGAGCCCGGACCCCTTCGGGGACCGGACTCCCAACTTGATTCCCCCTACCCTTGACAAACTTGACTGATGGTTCAAATGTTTAGCAACTTTCACTG
>NW_024108788.1:0-92500 GCF_013358895.1 Oreochromis aureus | reverse complement strand
CAGAAATAACTGAGAACAGAAAAAACTGACGCAGAAAAAGTTAAGTAAAACAGAGAAAAACAGATAAGAAAAGGGGCGGAGAAAAGCCCAGTATAAAAGGCCCAGAGTGGCAAAATAAAACATAAAGAGACGTTGGGCCAGCCTGAGGAAGGCTACACCCAGCCGAAACGTCGCGATGGCCCAACGGCAGTGCACTACACCCGCTAAGGGTAATTTTTTTGAACAGGGGCACCGACCCCAATCCCATTTGATGGACCGTGCATTTAGGTTCTGGCAATAGCCGGGCCTAGTCTTTCCCCACACCCTAACCAGCCTGTGCCTCATGGGATTGGTGGTGCCCCTGCCTACTAACTCTCTCCCTACCTATGGGGATCCCCCCACCCACTACCCATTCCTAACCCTAACCCCTTTGCCCCCCTCCCCCCTCCCTCTAAGCCCTAACCCTAGGGACCCTTAAACCTAACTAAAGACAGAAAAAGACAAGAAAGATCAAACAGAGGAAACAAAGAAAAAGATAAGAAAGATCAAACAAACAGAACATGGGACGGGATGTCTACTAAGAAGGGGGTGCCATATAAAGAAATATAAGAAAGAATGAAAAGAACAAACAGAAGAATAAAGAACAAACAGAACATAGGACGGGATGTCTACATGGAAGGGGGTGCCATATAAAGAAATATAAGAAAGAATAAACAGAACAAATAGAAGAATAAAGAACAAACAGCAGAACAAAGAACAAATAGAAAGATGAAGAGAAAGAGAAATATAAAGACAAAACACAAGAAAAGATAGAAAAAGGGAGAGATAAAACAGAAATAACTGAGAACAGAAAAAACTGACGAGAAAAAGTTAAGTAAAACAGAGAAAACAGATAAGAAAAGGGGCGGAGAAAAGCCCAGTATAAAAGGCCCAGAGTGGCAAAATAAAACATAAAGAGACGTTGGGCCAGCCTGAGGAAGGCTACACCCAGCCGAAACGTCGCGATGGCCCAACGGCAGTGCACTACACCCGCTAAGGGTAATTTTTTGAACAGGGGGCACCGACCCCAATCCCATTTGATGGACCGTGCATTTAGGTTCTGGCAATAGCCGGGCCTAGTCTTTCCCCACACCCTAACCAGCCTGTGCCTCATGGGATTGGTGGTGCCCCTGCCTACTAACTCTCTCCCTACCTATGGGGATCCCCCACCCACTACCCATTCCTAACCCTAACCCTTTGCCCCCCTCCCTCCCTCTAAGCCCTAACCCTAGGGACCCTTAAACCTAACTAAAGACAGAAAAAAGACAAGAAAGATCAAACAGAGGAAACAAAGAAAAAGATAAGAAAGATCAAACAAACAGAACATGGGACGGGATGTCTACTAAGAAGGGGGTGCCATATAAAGAAATATAAGAAAGAATGAAAAGAACAAACAGAAGAATAAAGAACAAACAGAACATAGGACGGGATGTCTACATGGAAGGGGTGCCATATAAAGAAATATAAGAAAGAATAAACAGAACAAATAGAAGAATAAAGAACAAACAGCAGAACAAAGAACAAATAGAAAGATGAAGAGAAAGAGAAATATAAAGACAAAACACAAGAAAAGATAGAAAAAGGAGAGATAAAACAGAAATAACTGAGAACAGAAAAAACTGACGCAGAAAAAGTTAAGTAAAACAGAGAAAAACAGATAAGAAAAGGGGCGGAGAAAAGCCCAGTATAAAAGGCCCAGAGTGGCAAAATAAAACATAAAGAGACGTTGGGCCAGCCTGAGGAAGGCTACACCCAGCCGAAACGTCGCGATGGCCCAACGGCAGTGCACTACACCCGCTAAGGGTAATTTTTTGAACAGGGGGCACCGACCCCAATCCCATTTGATGGACCGTGCATTTAGGTTCTGGCAATAGCCGGGCCTAGTCTTTCCCCACACCCCAACCAGCCTGTGCCTCATGGGATTGGTGGTGCCCCTGCCTACTAACTCTCTCCCCCTACCTATGGGGATCCCCCACCCACTACCCATTCCTAACCCTAACCCCTTTGCCCCCTCCCCTCCCTCTAAGCCCCAACCCTAGGGACCCTTAAACCTAACTAAAGACAGAAAAAGACAAGAAAGATCAAACAGAGGAAACAAAGAAAAAGATAAGAAAGATCAAACAAACAGAACATGGGACGGGATGTCTACTAAGAAGGGGTGCCATATAAAGAAATATAAGAAAGAATGAAAAGAACAAACAGAAGAATAAAGAACAAACAGAACATAGGACGGGATGTCTACATGGAAGGGGTGCCATATAAAGAAATATAAGAAAGAATAAACAGAACAAATAGAAGAATAAAGAACAAACAGCAGAACAAAGAACAAATAGAAAGATGAAGAGAAAGAGAAATATAAAGACAAAACACAAGAAAAGATAGAAAAGGGAGAGATAAAACAGAAATAACTGAGAACAGAAAAACTGACGCAGAAAAAGTTAAGTAAAACAGAGAAAACAGATAAGAAAAGGGGGGAGAAAAGCCCAGTATAAAAGGCCCAGAGTGGCAAAATAAAACATAAAGAGACGTTGGGCCAGCCTGAGGAAGGCTACACCCAGCCGAAACGTCGCGATGGCCCAACGGCAGTGCACTACACCCGCTAAGGGTAATTTTTTGAACAGGGGCACCGACCCCAATCCCATTTGATGGACCGTGCATTTAGGTTCTGGCAATAGCCGGGCCTAGTCTTTCCCCACACCCCAACCAGCCTGTGCCTCATGGGATTGGTGGTGCCCCTGCCTACTAACTCTCTCCCTACCTATGGGGATCCCCCACCCACTACCCATTCCTAACCCTAACCCCTTTGCCCCCTCCCCTCCCTCTAAGCCCTAACCCTAGGGACCCTTAAACCTAACTAAAGACAGAAAAAGACAAGAAAGATCAAACAGAGGAAACAAAGAAAAAGATAAGAAAGATCAAACAAACAGAACATGGGACGGGATGTCTACTAAGAAGGGGGTGCCATATAAAGAAATATAAGAAAGAATGAAAAGAACAAACAGAAGAATAAAGAACAAACAGAACATAGGACGGGATGTCTACATGGAAGGGGGTGCCATATAAAGAAATATAAGAAAGAATAAACAGAACAAATAGAAGAATAAAGAACAAACAGCAGAACAAAGAACAAATAGAAAGATGAAGAGAAAGAGAAATATAAAGACAAAACACAAGAAAAGATAGAAAAGGGAGAGATAAAACAGAAATAACTGAGAACAGAAAAACTGACGAGAAAAAGTTAAGTAAAACAGAGAAAACAGATAAGAAAAGGGGCGGAGAAAAGCCCAGTATAAAAGGCCCAGAGTGGCAAAATAAAACATAAAGAGACGTTGGGCCAGCCTGAGGAAGGCTACACCCAGCCGAAACGTCGCGATGGCCCAACGGCAGTGCACTACACCCGCTAAGGGTAATTTTTTGAACAGGGGCACCGACCCCAATCCCATTTGATGGACCGTGCATTTAGGTTCTGGCAATAGCCGGGCCTAGTCTTTCCCCACACCCTAACCAGCCTGTGCCTCATGGGATTGGTGGTGCCCCTGCCTACTAACTCTCTCCCTACCTATGGGGATCCCCCCACCCACTACCCATTCCTAACCCTAACCCCTTTGCCCCCCTCCCCCCTCCCTCTAAGCCCTAACCCTAGGGACCCTTAAACCTAACTAAAGACAGAAAAAGACAAGAAAGATCAAACAGAGGAAACAAAGAAAAAGATAAGAAAGATCAAACAAACAGAACATGGGACGGGATGTCTACTAAGAAGGGGTGCCATATAAAGAAATATAAGAAAGAATGAAAAGAACAAACAGAAGAATAAAGAACAAACAGAACATAGGACGGGATGTCTACATGGAAGGGGTGCCATATAAAGAAATATAAGAAAGAATAAACAGAACAAATAGAAGAATAAAGAACAAACAGCAGAACAAAGAACAAATAGAAAGATGAAGAGAAAGAGAAATATAAAGACAAAACACAAGAAAAGATAGAAAAGGGAGAGATAAAACAGAAATAACTGAGAACAGAAAAACTGACGAGAAAAAGTTAAGTAAAACAGAGAAAACAGATAAGAAAAGGGGCGGAGAAAAGCCCAGTATAAAAGGCCCAGAGTGGCAAAATAAAACATAAAGAGACGTTGGGCCAGCCTGAGGAAGGCTACACCCAGCCGAAACGTCGCGATGGCCCAACGGCAGTGCACTACACCCGCTAAGGGTAATTTTTTTGAACAGGGGCACCGACCCCAATCCCATTTGATGGACCGTGCATTTAGGTTCTGGCAATAGCCGGGCCTAGTCTTTCCCCACACCCTAACCCTAGCCCAAGTAATCCTAACCCTAGCTGAAACCTAAAGCCTAACCCACAGTCACATCGCCTTTCTAAATTGTTTACTCCCCAAGTAGGGTTGAGTCCTCCCCAAGCAGGGTAGAGAGTTGATAAAAAGCCAAGTCGGCATTAATGGAACCTAAAAATTGGAAGAGAAAGAGACAGATGTAGGCCAAAAGGAAGGGTAAAGGGCAGAGGTCAAGAGAAGGGAAGAAAAGGATGATGAAAAGGAAAAGTCCAAAGGGAAAGAGGAAAAGACTGAAAATGAAGAGAGAAAGAAGAAAAGGGAAAGATGAGAGCCAAAAGTCTGGCAGAATTGGAGAAAAGCAAAAAGCTGAAAAGAAATTTAAAAGAAAGCCGAAAAAATGCCAAAGGAGGCGGGATCAGAGGAGAGAGTATAAATAGGAGGCTCAAACACAGAGCTCTTCAGTATGCCCTCGCCTGAAGAAGAAGCAACACCTTGAAACGTCGCGACATGGGCATACTCATTTAATTTTTTCCACTTTATGTTAGTTTGTTATTTTAGTTTGTTATTTTGGGGATTTTATTTCATATTTTAATTCATGTTTTATTGGTTTTCCTTAAAAACTCAAACTGGAGATTAATTAAAACTAAATTTGAAAGAAGACACAGAAAACAAATTGGAATTAGAAATCTTTATTGGAATTGAGCCAAAGTAACGGACACGTGATATGACAACCTGTAAAAAGAAATACTTACCTGTAAAAAAGTAAAAAATACTTACCTGAAAGGAAAAAACCTGTAAAAGAAATACTTACCTGGACAATTAAAGAACAATTATGAGGTAGAGGGATGTGAGGCTGCGGACCGTCGGGTGCGATGGCCCGTGCACGCTCTGTTCCTCCTGGAGTGCGTACAGGGACTCGATTGCTGTGACCCTGTCCACTCTGAGAGGGACAGGTTCTTTTTCACTCCTAACCAGCCAGCGCCTCGATCCGGTTGGTCTTTGGGTCTCACTCCTAGTTAAGCTAAATCTAGCATCTATGCCCTACCCAAATCATAACCCTAACCCTAACCAATTTGTTTATCTAAAATTAATTGAATCCTAATTGGAATTTAGCCCTATTTTACCTACCCCTGATCTAATCTGGCCCTAAAAATTCACAATTTTGGAAAATCCCACTTCTACTTCATTTTGGAACTAAATCTTAAACCTTAACCCAGTACTAGCTCTGAAGCCCAAGTAATCCTAACCCTAGCTGAAACCTAAAGCCTAACCCACAGTCACATCGCCTTTCTAAATTGTTTACTCCCCAAGTAGGGTTGAGTCCTCCCAAGCAGGGTAGAGAGTTGATAAAAAGCCAAGTCGGCATTAATGGAACCTAAAAATTGGAAGAGAAAGAGACAGATGTAGGCCAAAAGGAAGGGTAAAGGGCAGAGGTCAAGAGAAGGGAAGAAAAGGATGATGAAAAGGAAAAGTCCAAAGGGAAAGAGGAAAAGACTGAAAATGAAGAGAGAAAGAAGAAAAGGGAAAGATGAGAGCCAAAAAGTCTGGCAGAATTGGAGAAAAGCAAAAGCTGAAAAGAAATTTAAAAGAAAGCCGAAAAAAATGCCAAAGGAGGCGGGATCAGAGGAGAGAGTATAAATAGGAGGCTCAAACACAGAGCTCTTCAGTATGCCCTCGCCTGAAGAAGAAGCAACACCTTCGAAACGTCGCGACATGGGCATACTCATTTAATTTTTTCCACTTTATGTTAGTTTGTTATTTTAGTTTGTTATTTTGGGGATTTTATTTCATATTTTAATTCATGTTTTATTGGTTTTCCTTAAAAACTCAAACTGGAGATTAATTAAAACTAAATTTGAAAGAAGACACAGAAAACAAATTGGAATTAGAAATCTTTATTGGAATTGAGCCAAAGTAACGGACACGTGATATGACAACCTGTAAAAAAGAAATACTTACCTGTAAAAAAGTAAAAAATACTTACCTGAAAGGAAAAAACCTGTAAAAGAAATACTTACCTGGACAATTAAAGAACAATTATGAGGTAGAGGGATGTGAGGCTGCGGACCGTCGGGTGCGATGGCCCGTGCACGCTCTGTTCCTCCTGGAGTGCGTACAGGGACTCGATTGCTGTGACCCTGTCCACTCTGAGAGGGACAGGTTCTTTTTCTCACTCCTAACCAGCCAGCGCCTCGATCCGGTTGGTCTTTGGGTCTCACTCCTAGTTAAGCTAAATCTAGCATCTATGCCCTACCCAAATCATAACCCTAACCCTAACCAATTTGTTTATCTAAAATTAATTGAATCCTAATTGGAATTTAGCCCTATTTTACCTACCCCTGATCTAATCTGGCCCTAAAATTCACAATTTTGGAAAATCCCACTTCTACTTCATTTTTGGAACTAAATCTTAAACCTTAACCCAGTACTAGCTCTGAAGCCCAAGTAATCCTAACCCTAGCTGAAACCTAAAGCCTAACCCACAGTCACATCGCCTTTCTAAATTGTTTACTCCCCAAGTAGGGTTGAGTCCTCCCCAAGCAGGGTAGAGAGTTGATAAGCCAAGTCGGCATTAATGGAACCTAAAAATTGGAAGAGAAAGAGACAGATGTAGGCCAAAAGGAAGGGTAAAGGGCAGAGGTCAAGAGAAGGGAAGAAAAGGATGATGAAAAGGAAAAGTCCAAAGGGAAAGAGGAAAAGACTGAAAATGAAGAGAGAAAGAAGAAAAGGGAAAGATGAGAGCCAAAAAGTCTGGCAGAATTGGAGAAAAGCAAAAAGCTGAAAAGAAATTTAAAAGAAAGCCGAAAAAAATGCCAAAGGAGGCGGGATCAGAGGAGAGAGTATAAATAGGAGGCTCAAACACAGAGCTCTTCAGTATGCCCTCGCCTGAAGAAGAAGCAACACCTTCAAACGTCATGACATGGGCATACTCATTTAATTTTTTCCACTTTATGTTAGTTTGTTATTTTAGTTTGTTATTTTGGGGATTTTATTTCATATTTTAATTCATGTTTTATTGGTTTTCCTTAAAAACTCAAACTGGAGATTAATTAAAAACTAAATTTGAAAGAAGACACAGAAAACAAATTGGAATTAGAAATCTTTATTGGAATTGAGCCAAAGTAACGGACACGTGATATGACAACCTGTAAAAAGAAATACTTACCTGTAAAAAAGTAAAAAATACTTACCTGAAAGGAAAAAACCTGTAAAAGAAATACTTACCTGGACAATTAAAGAACAATTATGAGGTAGAGGGATGTGAGGCTGCGGACCGTCGGGTGCGATGGCCCGTGCACGCTCTGTTCCTCCTGGAGTGCGTACAGGGACTCGATTGCTGTGACCCTGTCCACTCTGAGAGGGACAGGTTCTTTTTCTCACTCCTAACCAGCCAGCGCCTCGATCCGGTTGGTCTTTGGGTCTCACTCCTAGTTAAGCTAAATCTAGCATCTATGCCCTACCCAAATCATAACCCTAACCCTAACCAATTTGTTTATCTAAAATTAATTGAATCCTAATTGGAATTTAGCCCTATTTTACCTACCCCTGATCTAATCTGGCCCTAAAATTCACAATTTTGGAAAATCCCACTTCTACTTCATTTTTGAACTAAATCTTAAACCTTAACCCAGTACTAGCTCTGAAGCCCAAGTAATCCTAACCCTAGCTGAAACCTAAAGCCTAACCCACAGTCACATCGCCTTTCTAAATTGTTTACTCCCCAAGTAGGGTTGAGTCCTCCCAAGCAGGGTAGAGAGTTGATAAAAAGCCAAGTCGGCATTAATGGAACCTAAAATTGGAAGAGAAAGAGACAGATGTAGGCCAAAAGGAAGGGTAAAGGGCAGAGGTCAAGAGAAGGGAAGAAAAGGATGATGAAAAGGAAAAGTCCAAAGGGAAAAGAGGAAAAGACTGAAAATGAAGAGAGAAAGAAGAAAAGGGAAAGATGAGAGCCAAAAAGTCTGGCAGAATTGGAGAAAAGCAAAAAGCTGAAAAGAAATTTAAAAGAAAGCCGAAAAAAATGCCAAAGGAGGCGGGATCAGAGGAGAGAGTATAAATAGGAGGCTCAAACACAGAGCTCTTCAGTATGCCCTCGCCTGAAGAAGAAGCAACACCTTGAAACGTCGCGACATGGGCATACTCATTTAATTTTTTCCACTTTATGTTAGTTTGTTATTTTAGTTTGTTATTTTGGGGATTTTATTTCATATTTTAATTCATGTTTTATTGGTTTTCCTTAAAAACTCAAACTGGAGATTAATTAAAACTAAATTTGAAAGAAGACACAGAAAACAAATTGGAATTAGAAATCTTTATTGGAATTGAGCCAAAGTAACGGACACGTGATATGACAACCTGTAAAAAGAAATACTTACCTGTAAAAAAAGTAAAAAATACTTACCTGAAAGGAAAAAACCTGTAAAAGAAATACTTACCTGGACAATTAAAGAACAATTATGAGGTAGAGGGATGTGAGGCTGCGGACCGTCGGGTGCGATGGCCCGTGCACGCTCTGTTCCTCCTGGAGTGCGTACAGGGACTCGATTGCTGTGACCCTGTCCACTCTGAGAGGGACAGGTTCTTTTTCTCACTCCTAACCAGCCAGCGCCTCGATCCGGTTGGTCTTTGGGTCTCACTCCTAGTTAAGCTAAATCTAGCATCTATGCCCTACCCAAATCATAACCCTAACCCTAACCAATTTGTTTATCTAAAATTAATTGAATCCTAATTGGAATTTAGCCCTATTTTACCTACCCCTGATCTAATCTGGCCCTAAAAATTCACAATTTTGGAAAATCCCACTTCTACTTCATTTTTGGAACTAAATCTTAAACCTTAACCCAGTACTAGCTCTGAAGCCCAAGTAATCCTAACCCTAGCTGAAACCTAAAGCCTAACCCACAGTCACATCGCCTTTCTAAATTGTTTACTCCCCAAGTAGGGTTGAGTCCTCCCAAGCAGGGTAGAGAGTTGATAAAAAGCCAAGTCGGCATTAATGGAACCTAAAAATTGGAAGAGAAAGAGACAGATGTAGGCCAAAAGGAAGGAAGGGTAAAAGGGCAGAGGTCAAGAGAAGGGAAGAAAAGGATGATGAAAAGGGAAAAGTCCAAAGGGAAAGAGGAAAAGACTGAAAATGAAGAGAGAAAGAAGAAAAGGGAAAGATGAGAGCCAAAAAGTCTGGCAGAATTGGAGAAAAGCAAAAAGCTGAAAAGAAATTTAAAAGAAAGCCGAAAAAAAATGCCAAAGGAGGCGGGATCAGAGGAGAGAGTATAAATAGGAGGCTCAAACACAGAGCTCTTCAGTATGCCCTCGCCTGAAGAAGAAGCAACACCTTCAAACGTCGCGACATGGGCATACTCATTTAATTTTTTCCACTTTATGTTAGTTTGTTATTTTAGTTTGTTATTTTGGGGATTTTATTTCATATTTTAATTCATGTTTTATTGGTTTTCCTTAAAAACTCAAACTGGAGATTAATTAAAACTAAATTTGAAAGAAGACACAGAAAACAAATTGGAATTAGAAATCTTTATTGGAATTGAGCCAAAGTAACGGACACGTGATATGACAACCTGTAAAAAGAAATACTTACCTGTAAAAAAGTAAAAAAATACTTACCTGAAAGGAAAAAACCTGTAAAAGAAATACTTACCTGGACAATTAAAGAACAATTATGAGGTAGAGGATGTGAGGCTGCGGACCGTCGGGTGCGATGGCCCGTGCACGCTCTGTTCCTCCTGGAGTGCGTGACAGGGACTCGATTGCTGTGACCCTGTCCACTCTGAGAGGGACAGGTTCTTTTTCTCACTCCTAACCAGCCAGCGCCTCGATCCGGTTGGTCTTTGGGTCTCACTCCTAGTTAAGCTAAATCTAGCATCTATGCCCTACCCAAATCATAACCCTAACCCTAACCAATTTGTTTATCTAAAATTAATTGAATCCTAATTGGAATTTAGCCCTATTTTACCTACCCCTGATCTAATCTGGCCCTAAAATTTCACAATTTTGGAAAATCCCACTTCTACTTCATTTTGGAACTAAATCTTAAACCTTAACCCAGTACTAGCTCTGAAGCCCAAGTAATCCTAACCCTAGCTGAAACCTAAAGCCTAACCCACAGTCACATCGCCTTTCTAAATTGTTTACTCCCCAAGTAGGGTTGAGTCCTCCCCAAGCAGGGTAGAGAGTTGATAAAAAGCCAAGTCGGCATTAATGGAACCTAAAAATTGGAAGAGAAAGAGACAGATGTAGGCCAAAAGGAAGGGTAAAGGGCAGAGGTCAAGAGAAGGGAAGAAAAGGATGATGAAAAGGGAAAAGTCCAAAGGGAAAGAGGAAAAGACTGAAAATGAAGAGAGAAAAGAAGAAAAGGAAAGATGAGAGCCAAAAAGTCTGGCAGAATTGGAGAAAAGCAAAAAGCTGAAAAGAAATTTAAAAGAAAGCCGAAAAAAATGCCAAAGGAGGCGGGATCAGAGGAGAGAGTATAAATAGGAGGCTCAAACACAGAGCTCTTCAGTATGCCCTCGCCTGAAGAAGAAGCAACACCTTCGAAACGTCGCGACATGGGCATACTCATTTAATTTTTTCCACTTTATGTTAGTTTGTTATTTTAGTTTGTTATTTTGGGGATTTTATTTCATATTTTAATTCATGTTTTATTGGTTTTCCTTAAAAACTCAAACTGGAGATTAATTAAAACTAAATTTGAAAGAAGACACAGAAAACAAATTGGAATTAGAAATCTTTATTGGAATTGAGCCAAAGTAACGGACACGTGATATGACAACCTGTAAAAAAGAAATACTTACCTGTAAAAAAAGTAAAAAATACTTACCTGAAAGGAAAAAACCTGTAAAAGAAATACTTACCTGGACAATTAAAGAACAATTATGAGGTAGAGGGATGTGAGGCTGCGGACCGTCGGGTGCGATGGCCCGTGCACGCTCTGTTCCTCCTGGAGTGCGTACAGGGACTCGATTGCTGTGACCCTGTCCACTCTGAGAGGGACAGGTTCTTTTCTCACTCCTAACCAGCCAGCGCCTCGATCCGGTTGGTCTTTGGGTCTCACTCCTAGTTAAGCTAAATCTAGCATCTATGCCCTACCCAAATCATAACCCTAACCCTAACCAATTTGTTTATCTAAAATTAATTGAATCCTAATTGGAATTTAGCCCTATTTTACCTACCCCTGATCTAATCTGGCCCTAAAAATTCACAATTTTGGAAAATCCCACTTCTACTTCATTTTGGAACTAAATCTTAAACCTTAACCCAGTACTAGCTCTGAAGCCCAAGTAATCCTAACCCTAGCTGAAACCTAAAGCCTAACCCACAGTCACATCGCCTTTCTAAATTGTTTACTCCCCAAGTAGGGTTGAGTCCTCCCAAGCAGGGTAGAGAGTTGATAAAAAGCCAAGTCGGCATTAATGGAACCTAAAAATTGGAAGAAAGAAAGAGACAGATGTAGGCCAAAAGGAAGGGTAAAGGGCAGAGGTCAAGAGAAGGAAGAAAAGGATGATGAAAAGGAAAAGTCCAAAGGGAAAGAGGAAAAGACTGAAAATGAAGAGAGAAAAAGAAAAGGGAAAGATGAGAGCCAAAAAGTCTGGCAGAATTGGAGAAAAGCAAAAAGCTGAAAAGAAATTTAAAAGAAAGCCGAAAAAAATGCCAAAGGAGGCGGGATCAGAGGAGAGAGTATAAATAGGAGGCTCAAACACAGAGCTCTTCAGTATGCCCTCGCCTGAAGAAGAAGCAACACCTTGAAACGTCATGCGACATGGGCATACTCATTTAATTTTTTCCACTTTATGTTAGTTTGTTATTTTAGTTTGTTATTTTGGGGATTTTATTTCATATTTTAATTCATGTTTTATTGGTTTTCCTTAAAAACTCAAACTGGAGATTAATTAAAACTAAATTTGAAAGAAGACACAGAAAACAAATTGGAATTAGAAATCTTTATTGGAATTGAGCCAAAGTAACGGACACGTGATATGACAACCTGTAAAAAGAAATACTTACCTGTAAAAAAGTAAAAAATACTTACCTGAAAGGAAAAAACCTGTAAAAGAAATACTTACCTGGACAATTAAAGAACAATTATGAGGTAGAGGGATGTGAGGCTGCGGACCGTCGGGTGCGATGGCCCGTGCACGCTCTGTTCCTCCTGGAGTGCGTACAGGGACTCGATTGCTGTGACCCTGTCCACTCTGAGAGGGACAGGTTCTTTTCTCACTCCTAACCAGCCAGCGCCTCGATCCGGTTGGTCTTTGGGTCTCACTCCTAGTTAAGCTAAATCTAGCATCTATGCCCTACCCAAATCATAACCCTAACCCTAACCAATTTGTTTATCTAAAATTAATTGAATCCTAATTGGAATTTAGCCCTATTTTACCTACCCCTGATCTAATCTGGCCCTAAAATTCACAATTTTGGAAAATCCCACTTCTACTTCATTTTGGAACTAAATCTTAAACCTTAACCCAGTACTAGCTCTGAAGCCCAAGTAATCCTAACCCTAGCTGAAACCTAAAGCCTAACCCACAGTCACATCGCCTTTCTAAATTGTTTACTCCCCAAGTAGGGTTGAGTCCTCCCAAGCAGGGTAGAGAGTTGATAAAAAGCCAAGTCGGCATTAATGGAACCTAAAAATTGGAAGAGAAAGAGACAGATGTAGGCCAAAAGGAAGGGTAAAGGGCAGAGGTCAAGAGAAGGAAGAAAAGGATGATGAAAAGGGAAAAGTCCAAAGGGAAAGAGGAAAAGACTGAAAATGAAGAGAGAAAGAAGAAAAGGGAAAGATGAGAGCCAAAAAGTCTGGCAGAATTGGAGAAAAGCAAAAAGCTGAAAAGAAATTTAAAAGAAAGCCGAAAAAAAATGCCAAAGGAGGCGGGATCAGAGGAGAGAGTATAAATAGGAGGCTCAAACACAGAGCTCTTCAGTATGCCCTCGCCTGAAGAAGAAGCAACACCTTGAAACGTCGCGACATGGGCATACTCATTTAATTTTTTCCACTTTATGTTAGTTTGTTATTTTAGTTTGTTATTTTGGGGATTTTATTTCATATTTTAATTCATGTTTTATTGGTTTTCCTTAAAAACTCAAACTGGAGATTAATTAAAACTAAATTTGAAAGAAGACACAGAAAACAAATTGGAATTAGAAATCTTTATTGGAATTGAGCCAAAGTAACGGACACGTGATATGACAACCTGTAAAAAGAAATACTTACCTGTAAAAAAAGTAAAAAATACTTACCTGAAAGGAAAAACCTGTAAAAGAAATACTTACCTGGACAATTAAAGAACAATTATGAGGTAGAGGGATGTGAGGCTGCGGACCGTCGGGTGCGATGGCCCGTGCACGCTCTGTTCCTCCTGGAGTGCGTACAGGGACTCGATTGCTGTGACCCTGTCCACTCTGAGAGGGACAGGTTCTTTTTCTCACTCCTAACCAGCCAGCGCCTCGATCCGGTTGGTCTTTGGGTCTCACTCCTAGTTAAGCTAAATCTAGCATCTATGCCCTACCCAAATCATAACCCTAACCCTAACCAATTTGTTTATCTAAAATTAATTGAATCCTAATTGGAATTTAGCCCTATTTTACCTACCCCTGATCTAATCTGGCCCTAAAATTCACAATTTTGGAAAATCCCACTTCTACTTCATTTTTGGAACTAAATCTTAAACCTTAACCCAGTACTAGCTCTGAAGCCCAAGTAATCCTAACCCTAGCTGAAACCTAAAGCCTAACCCACAGTCACATCGCCTTTCTAAATTGTTTACTCCCCAAGTAGGGTTGAGTCCTCCCAAGCAGGGTAGAGAGTTGATAAAAAGCCAAGTCGGCATTAATGGAACCTAAAAATTGGAAGAGAAAGAGACAGATGTAGGCCAAAAGGAAGGGTAAAGGGCAGAGGTCAAGAGAAGGGAAGAAAAGGATGATGAAAAGGAAAAGTCCAAAGGGAAAGAGGAAAAGACTGAAAATGAAGAGAGAAAGAAGAAAAGGGAAAGATGAGAGCCAAAAGTCTGGCAGAATTGGAGAAAAGCAAAAAGCTGAAAAGAAATTTAAAAGAAAGCCGAAAAAAAATGCCAAAGGAGGCGGGATCAGAGGAGAGAGTATAAATAGGAGGCTCAAACACAGAGCTCTTCAGTATGCCCTCGCCTGAAGAAGAAGCAACACCTTCGAAACGTCGCGACATGGGCATACTCATTTAATTTTTTCCACTTTATGTTAGTTTGTTATTTTAGTTTGTTATTTTGGGGGATTTTATTTCATATTTTAATTCATGTTTTATTGGTTTTCCTTAAAAACTCAAACTGGAGATTAATTAAAACTAAATTTGAAAGAAGACACAGAAAACAAATTGGAATTAGAAATCTTTATTGGAATTGAGCCAAAGTAACGGACACGTGATATGACAACCTGTAAAAAAGAAATACTTACCTGTAAAAAAAGTAAAAAAATACTTACCTGAAAGGAAAAAACCTGTAAAAGAAATACTTACCTGGACAATTAAAGAACAATTATGAGGTAGAGGGATGTGAGGCTGCGGACCGTCGGGTGCGATGGCCCGTGCACGCTCTGTTCCTCCTGGAGTGCGTACAGGGACTCGATTGCTGTGACCCTGTCCACTCTGAGAGGGACAGGTTCTTTTTCTCACTCCTAACCAGCCAGCGCCTCGATCCGGTTGGTCTTTGGGTCTCACTCCTAGTTAAGCTAAATCTAGCATCTATGCCCTACCCAAATCATAACCCTAACCCTAACCAATTTGTTTATCTAAAATTAATTGAATCCTAATTGGAATTTAGCCCTATTTTACCTACCCCTGATCTAATCTGGCCCTAAAATTCACAATTTTGGAAAATCCCACTTCTACTTCATTTTTGAACTAAATCTTAAACCTTAACCCAGTACTAGCTCTGAAGCCCAAGTAATCCTAACCCTAGCTGAAACCTAAAGCCTAACCCACAGTCACATCGCCTTTCTAAATTGTTTACTCCCCAAGTAGGGTTGAGTCCTCCCCAAGCAGGGTAGAGAGTTGATAAAAAGCCAAGTCGGCATTAATGGAACCTAAAAATTGGAAGAGAAAGAGACAGATGTAGGCCAAAAGGAAGGGTAAAGGGCAGAGGTCAAGAGAAGGGAAGAAAAGGATGATGAAAAGGAAAAAGTCCAAAGGGAAAGAGGAAAAGACTGAAAATGAAGAGAGAAAGAAGAAAAGGGAAAGATGAGAGCCAAAAAGTCTGGCAGAATTGGAGAAAAGCAAAAAGCTGAAAAGAAATTTAAAAGAAAGCCGAAAAAAATGCCAAAGGAGGCGGGATCAGAGGAGAGAGTATAAATAGGAGGCTCAAACACAGAGCTCTTCAGTATGCCCTCGCCTGAAGAAGAAGCAACACCTTGAAACGTCGCGACATGGGCATACTCATTTAATTTTTTCCACTTTATGTTAGTTTGTTATTTTAGTTTGTTATTTTGGGGATTTTATTTCATATTTTAATTCATGTTTTATTGGTTTTCCTTAAAAACTCAAACTGGAGATTAATTAAAACTAAATTTGAAAGAAGACACAGAAAACAAATTGGAATTAGAAATCTTTATTGGAATTGAGCCAAAGTAACGGACACGTGATATGACAACCTGTAAAAAGAAATACTTACCTGTAAAAAAGTAAAAAAATACTTACCTGAAAGGAAAAAACCTGTAAAAGAAATACTTACCTGGACAATTAAAGAACAATTATGAGGTAGAGGGATGTGAGGCTGCGGACCGTCGGGTGCGATGGCCCGTGCACGCTCTGTTCCTCCTGGAGTGCGTGGGGACTCGATTGCTGTGACCCTGTCCACTCTGAGAGGGACAGGTTCTTTTTCTCACTCCTAACCAGCCAGCGCCTCGATCCGGTTGGTCTTTGGGTCTCACTCCTAGTTAAGCTAAATCTAGCATCTATGCCCTACCCAAATCATAACCCTAACCCTAACCAATTTGTTTATCTAAAATTAATTGAATCCTAATTGGAATTTAGCCCTATTTTACCTACCCCTGATCTAATCTGGCCCTAAAATTCACAATTTTGGAAAATCCCACTTCTACTTCATTTTGGAACTAAATCTTAAACCTTAACCCAGTACTAGCTCTGAAGCCCAAGTAATCCTAACCCTAGCTGAAACCTAAAGCCTAACCCACAGTCACATCGCCTTTCTAAATTGTTTACTCCCAAAGTAGGGTTGAGTCCTCCCAAGCAGGGTAGAGAGTTGATAAAAAGCCAAGTCGGCATTAATGGAACCTAAAAATTGGAAGAAAAGAGACAGATGTAGGCCAAAAGGAAGGGTAAAGGGCAGAGGTCAAGAGAAGGGAAGAAAAGGATGATGAAAAGGGAAAAGTCCAAAGGGAAAGAGGAAAAGACTGAAAATGAAGAGAGAAAGAAGAAAAGGGAAAGATGAGAGCCAAAAAGTCTGGCAGAATTGGAGAAAAGCAAAAGCTGAAAAGAAATTTAAAAGAAAGCCGAAAAAAAATGCCAAAGGAGGCGGGATCAGAGGAGAGAGTATAAATAGGAGGCTCAAACACAGAGCTCTTCAGTATGCCCTCGCCTGAAGAAGAAGCAACACCTTGAAACGTCGCGACATGGGCATACTCATTTAATTTTTTCCACTTTATGTTAGTTTGTTATTTTAGTTTGTTATTTTGGGGATTTTATTTCATATTTTAATTCATGTTTTATTGGTTTTCCTTAAAAACTCAAACTGGAGATTAATTAAAACTAAATTTGAAAGAAGACACAGAAAACAAATTGGAATTAGAAATCTTTATTGGAATTGAGCCAAAGTAACGGACACGTGATATGACAACCTGTAAAAAGAAATACTTACCTGTAAAAAAGTAAAAAATACTTACCTGAAAGGAAAAAACCTGTAAAAGAAATACTTACCTGGACAATTAAAGAACAATTATGAGGTAGAGGGATGTGAGGCTGCGGACCGTCGGGTGCGATGGCCCGTGCACGCTCTGTTCCTCCTGGAGTGCGTGCAGGGACTCGATTGCTGTGACCCTGTCCACTCTGAGAGGGACAGGTTCTTTTTCTCACTCCTAACCAGCCAGCGCCTCGATCCGGTTGGTCTTTGGGTCTCACTCCTAGTTAAGCTAAATCTAGCATCTATGCCCTACCCAAATCATAACCCTAACCCTAACCAATTTGTTTATCTAAAATTAATTGAATCCTAATTGGAATTTAGCCCTATTTTACCTACCCCCTGATCTAATCTGGCCCTAAAAATTCACAATTTTGGAAAATCCCACTTCTACTTCATTTTTGGAACTAAATCTTAAACCTTAACCCAGTACTAGCTCTGAAGCCCAAGTAATCCTAACCCTAGCTGAAACCTAAAGCCTAACCCACAGTCACATCGCCTTTCTAAATTGTTTACTCCCCAAGTAGGGTTGAGTCCTCCCCAAGCAGGGTAGAGAGTTGATAAAAAGCCAAGTCGGCATTAATGGAACCTAAAAATTGGAAGAGAAAGAGACAGATGTAGGCCAAAAGGAAGGGTAAAGGGCAGAGGTCAAGAGAAGGGAAGAAAAGGATGATGAAAAGGAAAAGTCCAAAGGGAAAGAGGAAAAGACTGAAAATGAAGAGAGAAAGAAGAAAAGGAAAGATGAGAGCCAAAAAGTCTGGCAGAATTGGAGAAAAGCAAAAAGCTGAAAAGAAATTTAAAAGAAAGCCGAAAAAAAATGCCAAAGGAGGCGGGATCAGAGGAGAGTATAAATAGGAGGCTCAAACACAGAGCTCTTCAGTATGCCCTCGCCTGAAGAAGAAGCAACACCTTGAAACGTCGCGACATGGGCATACTCATTTAATTTTTTCCACTTTATGTTAGTTTGTTATTTTAGTTTGTTATTTTGGGGATTTTATTTCATATTTTAATTCATGTTTTATTGGTTTTCCTTAAAAACTCAAACTGGAGATTAATTAAAACTAAATTTGAAAGAAGACACAGAAAACAAATTGGAATTAGAAATCTTTATTGGAATTGAGCCAAAGTAACGGACACGTGATATGACAACCTGTAAAAAGAAATACTTACCTGTAAAAAAGTAAAAAATACTTACCTGAAAGGAAAAAACCTGTAAAAGAAATACTTACCTGGACAATTAAAGAACAATTATGAGGTAGAGGGATGTGAGGCTGCGGACCGTCGGGTGCGATGGCCCGTGCACGCTCTGTTCCTCCTGGAGTGCGTACAGGGACTCGATTGCTGTGACCCTGTCCACTCTGAGAGGGACAGGTTCTTTTTCTCACTCCTAACCAGCCAGCGCCTCGATCCGGTTGGTCTTTGGGTCTCACTCCTAGTTAAGCTAAATCTAGCATCTATGCCCTACCCAAATCATAACCCTAACCCTAACCAATTTGTTTATCTAAAATTAATTGAATCCTAATTGAATTTAGCCCTATTTTACCTACCCCTGATCTAATCTGGCCCTAAAATTCACAATTTTGGAAAATCCCACTTCTACTTCATTTTGGAACTAAATCTTAAACCTTAACCCAGTACTAGCTCTGAAGCCCAAGTAATCCTAACCCTAGCTGAAACCTAAAGCCTAACCCACAGTCACATCGCCTTTCTAAATTGTTTACTCCCCAAGTAGGGTTGAGTCCTCCCAAGCAGGGTAGAGAGTTGATAAAAAGCCAAGTCGGCATTAATGGAACCTAAAAATTGGAAGAGAAAGAGACAGATGTAGGCCAAAAGGAAGGGTAAAGGGCAGAGGTCAAGAGAAGGGAAGAAAAGGATGATGAAAAGGGAAAAGTCCAAAGGGAAAGAGGAAAAGACTGAAAATGAAGAGAGAAAGAAGAAAAGGGAAAGATGAGAGCCAAAAAGTCTGGCAGAATTGGAGAAAAGCAAAAAGCTGAAAAGAAATTTAAAAGAAAGCCGAAAAAAATGCCAAAGGAGGCGGGATCAGAGGAGAGAGTATAAATAGGAGGCTCAAACACAGAGCTCTTCAGTATGCCCTCGCCTGAAGAAGAAGCAACACCTTGAAAACGTCGCGACATGGGCATACTCATTTAATTTTTTTCCACTTTATGTTAGTTTGTTATTTTAGTTTGTTATTTTGGGGATTTTATTTCATATTTTAATTCATGTTTTATTGGTTTTCCTTAAAAACTCAAACTGGAGATTAATTAAAACTAAATTTGAAAGAAGACACAGAAAACAAATTGGAATTAGAAATCTTTATTGGAATTGAGCCAAAGTAACGGACACGTGATATGACAACCTGTAAAAAGAAATACTTACCTGTAAAAAAGTAAAAAAATACTTACCTGAAAGGAAAAAACCTGTAAAAGAAATACTTACCTGGACAATTAAAGAACAATTATGAGGTAGAGGGATGTGAGGCTGCGGACCGTCGGGTGCGATGGCCGTGCACACGCTGTTCCTCCTGGAGTGCGTGCAGGGACTCGATTGCTGTGACCCTGTCCACTCTGAGAGGGACAGGTTCTTTTTCTCACTCCTAACCAGCCAGCGCCTCGATCCGGTTGGTCTTTGGGTCTCACTCCTAGTTAAGCTAAATCTAGCATCTATGCCCTACCCAAATCATAACCCTAACCCTAACCAATTTGTTTATCTAAAATTAATTGAATCCTAATTGGAATTTAGCCCTATTTTACCTACCCCTGATCTAATCTGGCCCTAAAATTCACAATTTTGGAAAATCCCACTTCTACTTCATTTTGGAACTAAATCTTAAACCTTAACCCAGTACTAGCTCTGAAGCCCAAGTAATCCTAACCCTAGCTGAAACCTAAAGCCTAACCCACAGTCACATCGCCTTTCTAAATTGTTTACTCCCCAAGTAGGGTTGAGTCCTCCCCAAGCAGGGTAGAGAGTTGATAAAAAGCCAAGTCGGCATTAATGGAACCTAAAAATTGGAAGAGAAAGAGACAGATGTAGGCCAAAAGGAAGGGTAAAGGGCAGAGGTCAAGAGAAGGGAAGAAAAGGATGATGAAAAGGAAAAAGTCCAAAGGGAAAGAGGAAAAGACTGAAAATGAAGAGAGAAAGAAGAAAAGGAAAGATGAGAGCCAAAAGTCTGGCAGAATTGGAGAAAAGCAAAAAGCTGAAAAGAAATTTAAAAGAAAGCCGAAAAAAAATGCCAAAGGAGGCGGGATCAGAGGAGAGAGTATAAATAGGAGGCTCAAACACAGAGCTCTTCAGTATGCCCTCGCCTGAAGAAGAAGCAACACCTTGAAACGTCGCGACATGGGCATACTCATTTAATTTTTTCCACTTTATGTTAGTTTGTTATTTTAGTTTGTTATTTTGGGGATTTTATTTCATATTTTAATTCATGTTTTATTGGTTTTCCTTAAAAACTCAAACTGGAGATTAATTAAAACTAAATTTGAAAGAAGACACAGAAAACAAATTGGAATTAGAAATCTTTATTGGAATTGAGCCAAAGTAACGGACACGTGATATGACAACCTGTAAAAAAGAAATACTTACCTGTAAAAAAAGTAAAAAAATACTTACCTGAAAGGAAAAAACCTGTAAAAGAAATACTTACCTGGACAATTAAAGAGAACAATTATGAGGTAGAGGGATGTGAGGCTGCGGACCGTCGGGTGCGATGGCCCGTGCACGCTCTGTTCCTCCTGGAGTGCGTACAGGGACTCGATTGCTGTGACCCTGTCCACTCTGAGAGGGACAGGTTCTTTTTCTCACTCCTAACCAGCCAGCGCCTCGATCCGGTTGGTCTTTGGGTCTCACTCCTAGTTAAGCTAAATCTAGCATCTATGCCCTACCCAAATCATAACCCTAACCCTAACCAATTTGTTTATCTAAAATTAATTGAATCCTAATTGGAATTTAGCCCTATTTTACCTACCCCTGATCTAATCTGGCCCTAAAATTCACAATTTTGGAAAATCCCACTTCTACTTCATTTTGGAACTAAATCTTAAACCTTAACCCAGTACTAGCTCTGAAGCCCAAGTAATCCTAACCCTAGCTGAAACCTAAAGCCTAACCCACAGTCACATCGCCTTTCTAAATTGTTTACTCCCCAAGTAGGGTTGAGTCCTCCTCCCAAGCAGCAGGGTAGAGAGTTGATAAAAAGCCAAGTCGGCATTAATGGAACCTAAAAATTGGAAGAGAAAGAGACAGATGTAGGCCAAAAGGAAGGGTAAAGGGCAGAGGTCAAGAGAAGGGAAGAAAAGGATGATGAAAAGGGAAAAGTCCAAAGGGAAAGAGGAAAAGACTGAAAATGAAGAGAGAAAGAAGAAAAGGAAAGATGAGAGCCAAAAAGTCTGGCAGAATTGGAGAAAAGCAAAAAGCTGAAAAGAAATTTAAAAGAAAGCCGAAAAAAATGCCAAAGGAGGCGGGATCAGAGGAGAGAGTATAAATAGGAGGCTCAAACACAGAGCTCTTCAGTATGCCCTCGCCTGAAGAAGAAGCAACACCTTGAAACGTCGCGACATGGGCATACTCATTTAATTTTTTTTTCCACTTTATGTTAGTTTGTTATTTTAGTTTGTTATTTTGGGGATTTTATTTCATATTTTAATTCATGTTTTATTGGTTTTCCTTAAAAAACTCAAACTGGAGATTAATTAAAACTAAATTTGAAAGAAGACACAGAAAACAAATTGGAATTAGAAATCTTTATTGGAATTGAGCCAAAGTAACGGACACGTGATATGACAACCTGTAAAAAGAAATACTTACCTGTAAAAAAAGTAAAAAATACTTACCTGAAAGGAAAAAACCTGTAAAAGAAATACTTACCTGGACAATTAAAGAACAATTATGAGGTAGAGGGATGTGAGGCTGCGGACCGTCGGGTGCGATGGCCCGTGCACGCTCTGTTCCTCCTGGAGTGCGTGCAGGGACTCGATTGCTGTGACCCTGTCCACTCTGAGAGGGACAGGTTCTTTTCTCACTCCTAACCAGCCAGCGCCTCGATCCGGTTGGTCTTTGGGTCTCACTCCTAGTTAAGCTAAATCTAGCATCTATGCCCTACCCAAATCATAACCCTAACCCTAACCAATTTGTTTATCTAAAATTAATTGAATCCTAATTGGAATTTAGCCTATTTTACCTACCCCTGATCTAATCTGGCCCTAAAATTCACAATTTTGGAAAATCCCACTTCTACTTCATTTTTGGAACTAAATCTTAAACCTTAACCCAGTACTAGCTCTGAAGCCCAAGTAATCCTAACCCTAGCTGAAACCTAAAGCCTAACCCACAGTCACATCGCCTTTCTAAATTGTTTACTCCCCAAGTAGGGTTGAGTCCTCCCAAGCAGGGTAGAGAGTTGATAAAAAGCCAAGTCGGCATTAATGGAACCTAAAAATTGGAAGAGAAAGAGACAGATGTAGGCCAAAAGGAAGGGTAAAGGGCAGAGGTCAAGAGAAGGGAAGAAAAGGATGATGAAAAGGAAAAGTCCAAAGGGAAAGAGGAAAAGACTGAAAATGAAGAGAGAAAGAAGAAAAGGGAAAGATGAGAGCCAAAAAGTCTGGCAGAATTGGAGAAAAGCAAAAAGCTGAAAAGAAATTTAAAAGAAAGCCGAAAAAAAATGCCAAAGGAGGCGGGATCAGAGGAGAGAGTATAAATAGGAGGCTCAAACACAGAGCTCTTCAGTATGCCCTCGCCTGAAGAAGAAGCAACACCTTGAAACGTCGCGACATGGGCATACTCATTTAATTTTTCCACTTTATGTTAGTTTGTTATTTTAGTTTGTTATTTTGGGGATTTTATTTCATATTTTAATTCATGTTTTATTGGTTTTCCTTAAAAACTCAAACTGGAGATTAATTAAAACTAAATTTGAAAGAAGACACAGAAAACAAATTGGAATTAGAAATCTTTATTGGAATTGAGCCAAAGTAACGGACACGTGATATGACAACCTGTAAAAAGAAATACTTACCTGTAAAAAAAGTAAAAAATACTTACCTGAAAGGAAAAAACCTGTAAAAGAAATACTTACCTGGACAATTAAAGAACAATTATGAGGTAGAGGGATGTGAGGCTGCGGACCGTCGGGTGCGATGGCCCGCACGCTCTGTTCCTCCTGGAGTGCGTACAGGGACTCGATTGCTGTGACCCTGTCCACTCTGAGAGGGACAGGTTCTTTTTCTCACTCCTAACCAGCCAGCGCCTCGATCCGGTTGGTCTTTGGGTCTCACTCCTAGTTAAGCTAAATCTAGCATCTATGCCCTACCCAAATCATAACCCTAACCCTAACCAATTTGTTTATCTAAAATTAATTGAATCCTAATTGGAATTTAGCCCTATTTTACCTACCCCTGATCTAATCTGGCCCTAAAATTCACAATTTTGGAAAATCCCACTTCTACTTCATTTTGGAACTAAATCTTAAACCTTAACCCAGTACTAGCTCTGAAGCCCAAGTAATCCTAACCCTAGCTGAAACCTAAAGCCTAACCCACAGTCACATCGCCTTTCTAAATTGTTTACTCCCCAAGTAGGGTTGAGTCCTCCCAAGCAGGGTAGAGAGTTGATAAAAAGCCAAGTCGGCATTAATGGAACCTAAAATTGGAAGAGAAAGAGACAGATGTAGGCCAAAAGGAAGGGTAAAGGGCAGAGGTCAAGAGAAGGGAAGAAAAGGATGATGAAAAGGAAAAGTCCAAAGGGAAAGAGGAAAAGACTGAAAATGAAGAGAGAAAGAAGAAAAGGGAAAGATGAGAGCCAAAAAGTCTGGCAGAATTGGAGAAAAGCAAAAAGCTGAAAAGAAATTTAAAAGAAAGCCGAAAAAAATGCCAAAGGAGGCGGGATCAGAGGAGAGAGTATAAATAGGAGGCTCAAACACAGAGCTCTTCAGTATGCCCTCGCCTGAAGAAGAAGCAACACCTTGAAACGTCGCGACATGGGCATACTCATTTAATTTTTTCCACTTTATGTTAGTTTGTTATTTTAGTTTGTTATTTTGGGGATTTTATTTCATATTTTAATTCATGTTTTATTGGTTTTCCTTAAAAACTCAAACTGGAGATTAATTAAAACTAAATTTGAAAGAAGACACAGAAAACAAATTGGAATTAGAAATCTTTATTGGAATTGAGCCAAAGTAACGGACACGTGATATGACAACCTGTAAAAAGAAATACTTACCTGTAAAAAAGTAAAAAATACTTACCTGAAAGGAAAAAACCTGTAAAAGAAATACTTACCTGGACAATTAAAGAACAATTATGAGGTAGAGGGATGTGAGGCTGCGGACCGTCGGGTGCGATGGCCCGTGCACGCTCTGTTCCTCCTGGAGTGCGTACAGGGACTCGATTGCTGTGACCCTGTCCACTCTGAGAGGGACAGGTTCTTTTTCTCACTCCTAACCAGCCAGCGCCTCGATCCGGTTGGTCTTTGGGTCTCACTCCTAGTTAAGCTAAATCTAGCATCTATGCCCTACCCAAATCATAACCCTAACCCTAACCAATTTGTTTATCTAAAATTAATTGAATCCTAATTGGAATTTAGCCCTATTTTACCTACCCCTGATCTAATCTGGCCCTAAAATTTCACAATTTTGGAAAATCCCACTTCTACTTCATTTTGGAACTAAATCTTAAACCTTAACCCAGTACTAGCTCTGAAGCCCAAGTAATCCTAACCCTAGCTGAAACCTAAAGCCTAACCCACAGTCACATCGCCTTTCTAAATTGTTTACTCCCCAAGTAGGGTTGAGTCCTCCCAAGCAGGGTAGAGAGTTGATAAAAAGCCAAGTCGGCATTAATGGAACCTAAAAATTGGAAGAGAAAGAGACAGATGTAGGCCAAAAGGAAGGGTAAAGGGCAGAGGTCAAGAGAAGGGAAGAAAAGGATGATGAAAAGGGAAAAGTCCAAAGGGAAAGAGGAAAAGACTGAAAATGAAGAGAGAAAAGAAAAAAGGGAAAGATGAGAGCCAAAAAGTCTGGCAGAATTGGAGAAAAGCAAAAAGCTGAAAAGAAATTTAAAAGAAAGCCGAAAAAATGCCAAAGGAGGCGGGATCAGAGGAGAGAGTATAAATAGGAGGCTCAAACACAGAGCTCTTCAGTATGCCCTCGCCTGAAGAAGAAGCAACACCTTGAAACGTCGCGACATGGGCATACTCATTTAATTTTTTCCACTTTATGTTAGTTTGTTATTTTAGTTTGTTATTTTGGGGATTTTATTTCATATTTTAATTCATGTTTTATTGGTTTTCCTTAAAAACTCAAACTGGAGATTAATTAAAACTAAATTTGAAAGAAGACACAGAAAACAAATTGGAATTAGAAATCTTTATTGGAATTGAGCCAAAGTAACGGACACGTGATATGACAACCTGTAAAAAGAAATACTTACCTGTAAAAAAAGTAAAAAATACTTACCTGAAAGGAAAAAACCTGTAAAAGAAATACTTACCTGGACAATTAAAGAACAATTATGAGGTAGAGGGATGTGAGGCTGCGGACCGTCGGGTGCGATGGCCCGTGCACGCTCTGTTCCTCCTGGAGTGCGTACAGGGACTCGATTGCTGTGACCCTGTCCACTCTGAGAGGGACAGGTTCTTTTTCTCACTCCTAACCAGCCAGCGCCTCGATCCGGTTGGTCTTTGGGTCTCACTCCTAGTTAAGCTAAATCTAGCATCTATGCCCTACCCAAATCATAACCCTAACCCTAACCAATTTGTTTATCTAAAATTAATTGAATCCTAATTGGAATTTAGCCCTATTTTACCTACCCCTGATCTAATCTGGCCCTAAAATTCACAATTTTGGAAAATCCCACTTCTACTTCATTTTTGGAACTAAATCTTAAACCTTAACCCAGTACTAGCTCTGAAGCCCAAGTAATCCTAACCCTAGCTGAAACCTAAAGCCTAACCCACAGTCACATCGCCTTTCTAAATTGTTTACTCCCCAAGTAGGGTTGAGTCCTCCCAAGCAGGGTAGAGAGTTGATAAAAAGCCAAGTCGGCATTAATGGAACCTAAAAATTGGAAGAGAAAGAGACAGATGTAGGCCAAAAGGAAGGGTAAAGGGCAGAGGTCAAGAGAAGGGAAGAAAAGGATGATGAAAAGGAAAAGTCCAAAGGGAAAGAGGAAAAGACTGAAAATGAAGAGAGAAAGAAGAAAAGGGAAAGATGAGAGCCAAAAAGTCTGGCAGAATTGGAGAAAAGCAAAAAGCTGAAAAGAAATTTAAAAGAAAGCCGAAAAAAAATGCCAAAGGAGGCGGGATCAGAGGAGAGAGTATAAATAGGAGGCTCAAACACAGAGCTCTTCAGTATGCCCTCGCCTGAAGAAGAAGCAACACCTTGAAACGTCGCGACATGGGCATACTCATTTAATTTTTTCCACTTTATGTTAGTTTGTTATTTTAGTTTGTTATTTTGGGGATTTTATTTCATATTTTAATTCATGTTTTATTGGTTTTCCTTAAAAACTCAAACTGGAGATTAATTAAAACTAAATTTGAAAGAAGACACAGAAAACAAATTGGAATTAGAAATCTTTATTGGAATTGAGCCAAAGTAACGGACACGTGATATGACAACCTGTAAAAAAAATACTTACCTGTAAAAAAGTAAAAAAATACTTACCTGAAAGGAAAAAACCTGTAAAAGAAATACTTACCTGGACAATTAAAGAACAATTATGAGGTAGAGGGATGTGAGGCTGCGGACCGTCGGGTGCGATGGCCCGTGCACGCTCTGTTCCTCCTGGAGTGCGTGCAGGGACTCGATTGCTGTGACCCTGTCCACTCTGAGAGGGACAGGTTCTTTTTCTCACTCCTAACCAGCCAGCGCCTCGATCCGGTTGGTCTTTGGGTCTCACTCCTAGTTAAGCTAAATCTAGCATCTATGCCCTACCCAAATCATAACCCTAACCCTAACCAATTTGTTTATCTAAAATTAATTGAATCCTAATTGGAATTTAGCCCTATTTTACCTACCCCTGATCTAATCTGGCCCTAAAATTCACAATTTTGGAAAATCCCACTTCTACTTCATTTTGGAACTAAATCTTAAACCTTAACCCAGTACTAGCTCTGAAGCCCAAGTAATCCTAACCCTAGCTGAAACCTAAAGCCTAACCCACACAGTCACATCGCCTTTCTAAATTGTTTACTCCCCAAGTAGGGTTGAGTCCTCCCAAGCAGGGTAGAGAGTTGATAAAAAGCCAAGTCGGCATTAATGGAACCTAAAATTGGAAGAGAAAGAGACAGATGTAGGCCAAAAGGAAGGGTAAAGGGCAGAGGTCAAGAGAAGGGAAGAAAAGGATGATGAAAAGGAAAAGTCCAAAGGGAAAGAGGAAAAGACTGAAAATGAAGAGAGAAAGAAGAAAAGGGAAAGATGAGAGCCAAAAAGTCTGGCAGAATTGGAGAAAAGCAAAAAGCTGAAAAGAAATTTAAAAGAAAGCCGAAAAAAAATGCCAAAGGAGGCGGGATCAGAGGAGAGAGTATAAATAGGAGGCTCAAACACAGAGCTCTTCAGTATGCCCTCGCCTGAAGAAGAAGCAACACCTTGAAACGTCGCGACATGGGCATACTCATTTAATTTTTTCACTTTATGTTAGTTTGTTATTTTAGTTTGTTATTATTTTGGGGATTTTATTTCATATTTTAATTCATGTTTTATTGGTTTTCCTTAAAAACTCAAACTGGAGATTAATTAAAACTAAATTTGAAAGAAGACACAGAAAACAAATTGGAATTAGAAATCTTTATTGGAATTGAGCCAAAGTAACGGACACGTGATATGACAACCTGTAAAAAAGAAATACTTACCTGTAAAAAAGTAAAAAATACTTACCTGAAAGGAAAAACCCTGTAAAAAGAAATACTTACCTGGACAATTAAAGAACAATTATGAGGTAGAGGGATGTGAGGCTGCGGACCGTCGGGTGCGATGGCCCGTGCACGCTCTGTTCCTCCTGGAGTGCGTACAGGGACTCGATTGCTGTGACCCTGTCCACTCTGAGAGGGACAGGTTCTTTTTCTCACTCCTAACCAGCCAGCGCCTCGATCCGGTTGGTCTTTGGGTCTCACTCCTAGTTAAGCTAAATCTAGCATCTATGCCCTACCCAAATCATAACCTAACCCTAACCAATTTGTTTATCTAAAATTAATTGAATCCTAATTGGAATTTAGCCCTATTTTACCTACCCCTGATCTAATCTGGCCCTAAAAATTCACAATTTTGGAAAATCCCACTTCTACTTCATTTTTGGAACTAAATCTTAAACCTTAACCCAGTACTAGCTCTGAAGCCCAAGTAATCCTAACCCTAGCTGAAACCTAAAGCCTAACCCACAGTCACATCGCCTTTCTAAATTGTTTACTCCCCAAGTAGGGTTGAGTCCTCCCAAGCAGGGTAGAGAGTTGATAAAAAGCCAAGTCGGCATTAATGGAACCTAAAAATGGAAGAGAAAGAGACAGATGTAGGCCAAAAGGAAGGGTAAAGGGCAGAGGTCAAGAGAAGGGAAGAAAAGGATGATGAAAAGGAAAAGTCCAAAGGGAAAGAGGAAAAGACTGAAAATGAAGAGAGAAAGAAGAAAAGGAAAGATGAGAGCCAAAAAGTCTGGCAGAATTGGAGAAAAGCAAAAAGCTGAAAAGAAATTTAAAAGAAAGCCGAAAAAAAATGCCAAAGGAGGCGGGATCAGAGGAGAGAGTATAAATAGGAGGCTCAAACACAGAGCTCTTCAGTATGCCCTCGCCTGAAGAAGAAGCAACACCTTGAAACGTCGCGACATGGGCATACTCATTTAATTTTTCCACTTTATGTTAGTTTGTTATTTTAGTTTGTTATTTTGGGGATTTTATTTCATATTTTAATTCATGTTTTATTGGTTTTCCTTAAAAACTCAAACTGGAGATTAATTAAAACTAAATTTGAAAGAAGACACAGAAAACAAATTGGAATTAGAAATCTTTATTGGAATTGAGCCAAAGTAACGGACACGTGATATGACAACCTGTAAAAAGAAATACTTACCTGTAAAAAAAGTAAAAATACTTACCTGAAAGGAAAAAACCTGTAAAAGAAATACTTACCTGGACAATTAAAGAACAATTATGAGGTAGAGGGATGTGAGGCTGCGGACCGTCGGGTGCGATGGCCCGTGCACGCTCTGTTCCTCCTGGAGTGCGTACAGGGACTCGATTGCTGTGACCCTGTCCACTCTGAGAGGGACAGGTTCTTTTTCTCACTCCTAACCAGCCAGCGCCTCGATCCGGTTGGTCTTTGGGTCTCACTCCTAGTTAAGCTAAATCTAGCATCTATGCCCTACCCAAATCATAACCCTAACCCTAACCAATTTGTTTATCTAAAATTAATTGAATCCTAATTGGAATTTAGCCCTATTTTACCTACCCCTGATCTAATCTGGCCCTAAAATTCACAATTTTGGAAAATCCCACTTCTACTTCATTTTTGGAACTAAATCTTAAACCTTAACCCAGTACTAGCTCTGAAGCCCAAGTAATCCTAACCCTAGCTGAAACCTAAAGCCTAACCCACAGTCACATCGCCTTTCTAAATTGTTTACTCCCCAAGTAGGGTTGAGTCCTCCCAAAGCAGGGTAGAGAGTTGATAAAAAGCCAAGTCGGCATTAATGGAACCTAAAAATTGGAAGAGAAAGAGACAGATGTAGGCCAAAAGGAAGGGTAAAGGGCAGAGGTCAAGAGAAGGGAAGAAAAGGATGATGAAAAGGGAAAAGTCCAAAGGGAAAGAGGAAAAGACTGAAAATGAAGAGAGAAAGAAGAAAAGGAAAGATGAGAGCCAAAAAGTCTCTGGCAGAATTGGAGAAAAGCAAAAAGCTGAAAAGAAATTTAAAAGAAAGCCGAAAAAAAATGCCAAAGGAGGCGGGATCAGAGGAGAGAGTATAAATAGGAGGCTCAAACACAGAGCTCTTCAGTATGCCCTCGCCTGAAGAAGAAGCAACACCTTGAAACGTCGCGACATGGGCATACTCATTTAATTTTTCCACTTTATGTTAGTTTGTTATTTTAGTTTGTTATTTTGGGGATTTTATTTCATATTTTAATTCATGTTTTATTGGTTTTCCTTAAAAACTCAAACTGGAGATTAATTAAAACTAAATTTGAAAGAAGACACAGAAAACAAATTGGAATTAGAAATCTTTATTGGAATTGAGCCAAAGTAACGGACACGTGATATGACAACCTGTAAAAAGAAATACTTACCTGTAAAAAAAGTAAAAAATACTTACCTGAAAGGAAAAAACCTGTAAAAGAAATACTTACCTGGACAATTAAAGAACAATTATGAGGTAGAGGGATGTGAGGCTGCGGACCGTCGGGTGCGATGGCCCGTGCACGCTCTGTTCCTCCTGGAGTGCGTACAGGGACTCGATTGCTGTGACCCTGTCCACTCTGAGAGGGACAGGTTCTTTTTCTCACTCCTAACCAGCCAGCGCCTCGATCCGGTTGGTCTTTGGGTCTCACTCCTAGTTAAGCTAAATCTAGCATCTATGCCCTACCCAAATCATAACCCTAACCCTAACCAATTTGTTTATCTAAAATTAATTGAATCCTAATTGGAATTTAGCCCTATTTTACCTACCCCTGATCTAATCTGGCCCTAAAAATTCACAATTTTGGAAAATCCCACTTCTACTTCATTTTGGAACTAAATCTTAAACCTTAACCCAGTACTAGCTCTGAAGCCCAAGTAATCCTAACCCTAGCTGAAACCTAAAGCCTAACCCACAGTCACATCGCCTTTCTAAATTGTTTACTCCCCAAGTAGGGTTGAGTCCTCCCAAGCAGGGTAGAGAGTTGATAAAAAGCCAAGTCGGCATTAATGGAACCTAAAAATTGGAAGAGAAAGAGACAGATGTAGGCCAAAAGGAAGGGTAAAGGGCAGAGGTCAAGAGAAGGGAAGAAAAGGATGATGAAAAGGAAAAAAGTCCAAAGGGAAAAGAGGAAAAGACTGAAAATGAAGAGAGAAAAAGAAAAGGGAAAGATGAGAGCCAAAAAGTCTGGCAGAATTGGAGAAAAGCAAAAAGCTGAAAAGAAATTTAAAAGAAAGCCGAAAAAAAATGCCAAAGGAGGCGGGATCAGAGGAGAGAGTATAAATAGGAGGCTCAAACACAGAGCTCTTCAGTATGCCCTCGCCTGAAGAAGAAGCAACACCTTGAAACGTCGCGACATGGGCATACTCATTTAATTTTTTCCACTTTATGTTAGTTTGTTATTTTAGTTTGTTATTTTGGGGATTTTATTTCATATTTTAATTCATGTTTTATTGGTTTTCCTTAAAAACTCAAACTGGAGATTAATTAAAACTAAATTTGAAAGAAGACACAGAAAACAAATTGGAATTAGAAATCTTTATTGGAATTGAGCCAAAGTAACGGACACGTGATATGACAACCTGTAAAAAGAAATACTTACCTGTAAAAAAGTAAAAAATACTTACCTGAAAGGAAAAAACCTGTAAAAGAAATACTTACCTGGACAATTAAAGAACAATTATGAGGTAGAGGGATGTGAGGCTGCGGACCGTCGGGTGCGATGGCCCGTGCACGCTCTGTTCCTCCTGGAGTGCGTACAGGGACTCGATTGCTGTGACCCCCTGTCCACTCTGAGAGGGACAGGTTCTTTTTCTCACTCCTAACCAGCCAGCGCCTCGATCCGGTTGGTCTTTGGGTCTCACTCCTAGTTAAGCTAAATCTAGCATCTATGCCCTACCCAAATCATAACCCTAACCCTAACCAATTTGTTTATCTAAAATTAATTGAATCCTAATTGGAATTTAGCCCTATTTTACCTACCCCTGATCTAATCTGGCCCTAAAATTCACAATTTTGGAAAATCCCACTTCTACTTCATTTTGGAACTAAATCTTAAACCTTAACCCAGTACTAGCTCTGAAGCCCAAGTAATCCTAACCCTAGCTGAAACCTAAAGCCTAACCCACAGTCACATCGCCTTTCTAAATTGTTTACTCCCCAAGTAGGGTTGAGTCCTCCCAAAGCAGGGTAGAGAGTTGATAAAAAGCCAAGTCGGCATTAATGGAACCTAAAAATTGGAAGAAAAGAGACAGATGTAGGCCAAAAGGAAGGGTAAGGGCAGAGGTCAAGAGAAGGGAAGAAAAGGATGATGAAAAGGGAAAAGTCCAAAGGGAAAGAGGAAAAGACTGAAAATGAAGAGAGAAAGAAGAAAAGGGAAAGATGAGAGCCAAAAAGTCTGGCAGAATTGGAGAAAAGCAAAAAGCTGAAAAGAAATTTAAAAGAAAGCCGAAAAAATGCCAAAGGAGGCGGGATCAGAGGAGAGAGTATAAATAGGAGGCTCAAACACAGAGCTCTTCAGTATGCCCTCGCCTGAAGAAGAAGCAACACCTTGAAACGTCGCGACATGGGCATACTCATTTAATTTTTTCCACTTTATGTTAGTTTGTTATTTTAGTTTGTTATTTTGGGGATTTTATTTCATATTTTAATTCATGTTTTATTGGTTTTCCTTAAAAACTCAAACTGGAGATTAATTAAAACTAAATTTGAAAGAAGACACAGAAAACAAATTGGAATTAGAAATCTTTATTGGAATTGAGCCAAAGTAACGGACACGTGATATGACAACCTGTAAAAAGAAATACTTACCTGTAAAAAAGTAAAAAATACTTACCTGAAAGGAAAAAACCTGTAAAAGAAATACTTACCTGGACAATTAAAGAACAATTATGAGGTAGAGGGATGTGAGGCTGCGGACCGTCGGGTGCGATGGCCCGTGCACGCTCTGTTCCTCCTGGAGTGCGTACAGGGACTCGATTGCTGTGACCCTGTCCACTCTGAGAGGGACAGGTTCTTTTTCTCACTCCTAACCAGCCAGCGCCTCGATCCGGTTGGTCTTTGGGTCTCACTCCTAGTTAAGCTAAATCTAGCATCTATGCCCTACCCAAATCATAACCCTAACCCTAACCAATTTGTTTATCTAAAATTAATTGAATCCTAATTGGAATTTAGCCCTATTTTACCTACCCCTGATCTAATCTGGCCCTAAAAATTCACAATTTTGGAAAATCCCACTTCTACTTCATTTTGGAACTAAATCTTAAACCTTAACCCAGTACTAGCTCTGAAGCCCAAGTAATCCTAACCCTAGCTGAAACCTAAAGCCTAACCCACAGTCACATCGCCTTTCTAAATTGTTTACTCCCCAAGTAGGGTTGAGTCCTCCCAAGCAGGGTAGAGAGTTGATAAAAAGCCAAGTCGGCATTAATGGAACCTAAAAATTGGAAGAGAAAGAGACAGATGTAGGCCAAAAGGAAGGGTAAAGGGCAGAGGTCAAGAGAAGGGAAGAAAAGGATGATGAAAAGGGAAAAGTCCAAAGGGAAAGAGGAAAAGACTGAAAATGAAGAGAGAAAGAAAAAAAGGGAAAGATGAGAGCCAAAAAGTCTGGCAGAATTGGAGAAAAGCAAAAAGCTGAAAAGAAATTTAAAAGAAAGCCGAAAAAAAATGCCAAAGGAGGCGGGATCAGAGGAGAGAGTATAAATAGGAGGCTCAAACACAGAGCTCTTCAGTATGCCCTCGCCTGAAGAAGAAGCAACACCTTGAAACGTCGCGACATGGGCATACTCATTTAATTTTTCCACTTTATGTTAGTTTGTTATTTTAGTTTGTTATTTTGGGGATTTTATTTCATATTTTAATTCATGTTTTATTGGTTTTCCTTAAAAACTCAAACTGGAGATTAATTAAAACTAAATTTGAAAGAAGACACAGAAAACAAATTGGAATTAGAAATCTTTATTGGAATTGAGCCAAAGTAACGGACACGTGATATGACAACCTGTAAAAAGAAATACTTACCTGTAAAAAAGTAAAAAATACTTACCTGAAAGGAAAAAACCTGTAAAAGAAATACTTACCTGGACAATTAAAGAACAATTATGAGGTAGAGGGATGTGAGGCTGCGGACCGTCGGGTGCGATGGCCCGTGCACGCTCTGTTCCTCCTGGAGTGCGTGCAGGGACTCGATTGCTGTGACCCTGTCCACTCTGAGAGGGACAGGTTCTTTTTCTCACTCCTAACCAGCCAGCGCCTCGATCCGGTTGGTCTTTGGGTCTCACTCCTAGTTAAGCTAAATCTAGCATCTATGCCCTACCCAAATCATAACCCTAACCCTAACCAATTTGTTTATCTAAAATTAATTGAATCCTAATTGGAATTTAGCCCTATTTTACCTACCCCTGATCTAATCTGGCCCTAAAAATTCACAATTTTGGAAAATCCCACTTCTACTTCATTTTGGAACTAAATCTTAAACCTTAACCCAGTACTAGCTCTGAAGCCCAAGTAATCCTAACCCTAGCTGAAACCTAAAGCCTAACCCACAGTCACATCGCCTTTCTAAATTGTTTACTCCCCAAGTAGGGTTGAGTCCTCCCAAGCAGGGTAGAGAGTTGATAAAAAGCCAAGTCGGCATTAATGGAACCTAAAAATTGGAAGAGAAAGAGAGATGATGTAGGCCAAAAGGAAGGGTAAAGGGCAGAGGTCAAGAGAAGGGAAGAAAAGGATGATGAAAAGGGAAAAGTCCAAAGGGAAAGAGGAAAAGACTGAAAATGAAGAGAGAAAGAAGAAAAGGGAAAGATGAGAGCCAAAAAGTCTGGCAGAATTGGAGAAAAGCAAAAAGCTGAAAAGAAATTTAAAAGAAAGCCGAAAAAAATGCCAAAGGAGGCGGGATCAGAGGAGAGAGTATAAATAGGAGGCTCAAACACAGAGCTCTTCAGTATGCCCTCGCCTGAAGAAGAAGCAACACCTTGAAACGTCGCGACATGGGCATACTCATTTAATTTTTTCCACTTTATGTTAGTTTGTTATTTTAGTTTGTTATTTTGGGGATTTTATTTCATATTTTAATTCATGTTTTATTGGTTTTCCTTAAAAACTCAAACTGGAGATTAATTAAAACTAAATTTGAAAGAAGACACAGAAAACAAATTGGAATTAGAAATCTTTATTGGAATTGAGCCAAAGTAACGGACACGTGATATGACAACCTGTAAAAAGAAATACTTACCTGTAAAAAAAAGTAAAAAAATACTTACCTGAAAGGAAAAAACCTGTAAAAGAAATACTTACCTGGACAATTAAAGAACAATTATGAGGTAGAGGGATGTGAGGCTGCGGACCGTCGGGTGCGATGGCCCGTGCACGCTCTGTTCCTCCTGGAGTGCGTACAGGGACTCGATTGCTGTGACCCTGTCCACTCTGAGAGGGACAGGTTCTTTTTCTCACTCTAACCAGCCAGCGCCTCGATCCGGTTGGTCTTTGGGTCTCACTCCTAGTTAAGCTAAATCTAGCATCTATGCCCTACCCAAATCATAACCCTAACCCTAACCAATTTGTTTATCTAAAATTAATTGAATCCTAATTGGAATTTAGCCCTATTTTACCTACCCCTGATCTAATCTGGCCCTAAAAATTCACAATTTTGGAAAATCCCACTTCTACTTCATTTTGGAACTAAATCTTAAACCTTAACCCAGTACTAGCTCTGAAGCCCAAGTAATCCTAACCCTAGCTGAAACCTAAAGCCTAACCCACAGTCACATCGCCTTTCTAAATTGTTTACTCCCAAGTAGGGGGTTGAGTCCTCCCAAGCAGGGTAGAGAGTTGATAAAAAGCCAAGTCGGCATTAATGGAACCTAAAAATTGGAAGAGAAAGAGACAGATGTAGGCCAAAAGGAAGGGTAAAGGGCAGAGGTCAAGAGAAGGGAAGAAAAGGATGATGAAAAGGGAAAAGTCCAAAGGGGAAAGAGGAAAAGACTGAAAATGAAGAGAGAAAGAAGAAAAGGGAAAGATGAGAGCCAAAAAGTCTGGCAGAATTGGAGAAAAGCAAAAAGCTGAAAAGAAATTTAAAAGAAAGCCGAAAAAATGCCAAAGGAGGCGGGATCAGAGGAGAGAGTATAAATAGGAGGCTCAAACACAGAGCTCTTCAGTATGCCCTCGCCTGAAGAAGAAGCAACACCTTGAAACGTCGCGACATGGGCATACTCATTTAATTTTTCCACTTTATGTTAGTTTGTTATTTTAGTTTGTTATTTTGGGGATTTTATTTCATTTTTAATTCATGTTTTATTGGTTTTCCTTAAAAACTCAAACTGGAGATTAATTAAAACTAAATTTGAAAGAAGACACAGAAAACAAATTGGAATTAGAAATCTTTATTGGAATTGAGCCAAAGTAACGGACACGTGATATGACAACCTGTAAAAAAGAAATACTTACCTGTAAAAAAGTAAAAAATACTTACCTGAAAGGAAAAAACCTGTAAAAAATACTTACCTGGACAATTAAAGAACAATTATGAGGTAGAGGGATGTGAGGCTGCGGACCGTCGGGTGCGATGGCCCGTGCACGCTCTGTTCCTCCTGGAGTGCGTGCAGGGACTCGATTGCTGTGACCCTGTCCACTCTGAGAGGGACAGGTTCTTTTTCTCACTCCTAACCAGCCAGCGCCTCGATCCGGTTGGTCTTTGGGTCTCACTCCTAGTTAAGCTAAATCTAGCATCTATGCCCTACCCAAATCATAACCCTAACCCTAACCAATTTGTTTATCTAAAATTAATTGAATCCTAATTGGAATTTAGCCCTATTTTACCTACCCCTGATCTAATCTGGCCCTAAAAATTCACAATTTTGGAAAATCCCACTTCTACTTCATTTTTGGAACTAAATCTTAAACCTTAACCCAGTACTAGCTCTGAAGCCCAAGTAATCCTAACCCTAGCTGAAACCTAAAGCCTAACCCACAGTCACATCGCCTTTCTAAATTGTTTACTCCCCAAGTAGGGTTGAGTCCTCCCAAGCAGGGTAGAGAGTTGATAAAAAGCCAAGTCGGCATTAATGGAACCTAAAAATTGGAAGAGAAAGAGACAGATGTAGGCCAAAAGGAAGGGTAAAGGGCAGAGGTCAAGAGAAGGGAAGAAAAGGATGATGAAAAGGGAAAAGTCCAAAGGGAAAGAGGAAAAGACTGAAAATGAAGAGAGAAAGAAGAAAAGGGAAAGATGAGAGCCAAAAAGTCTGGCAGAATTGGAGAAAAGCAAAAAGCTGAAAAAGAATTTAAAAGAAAGCCGAAAAAAAATGCCAAAGGAGGCGGGATCAGAGGAGAGAGTATAAATAGGAGGCTCAAACACAGAGCTCTTCAGTATGCCCTCGCCTGAAGAAGAAGCAACACCTTCGAAACGTCGCGACATGGGCATACTCATTTAATTTTTTCCACTTTATGTTAGTTTGTTATTTTAGTTTGTTATTTTGGGGGATTTTATTTCATATTTTAATTCATGTTTTATTGGTTTTCCTTAAAAACTCAAACTGGAGATTAATTAAAACTAAATTTGAAAGAAGACACAGAAAACAAATTGGAATTAGAAATCTTTATTGGAATTGAGCCAAAGTAACGGACACGTGATATGACAACCTGTAAAAAGAAATACTTACCTGTAAAAAAAGTAAAAAATACTTACCTGAAAGGAAAAAACCTGTAAAAGAAATACTTACCTGGACAATTAAAGAACAATTATGAGGTAGAGGGATGTGAGGCTGCGGACCGTCGGGGTGCGATGGCCCGTGCACGCTCTGTTCCTCCTGGAGTGCGTACAGGGACTCGATTGCTGTGACCCTGTCCACTCTGAGAGGGACAGGTTCTTTTTCTCACTCCTAACCAGCCAGCGCCTCGATCCGGTTGGTCTTTGGGTCTCACTCCTAGTTAAGCTAAATCTAGCATCTATGCCCTACCCAAATCATAACCCTAACCCTAACCAATTTGTTTATCTAAAATTAATTGAATCCTAATTGGAATTTAGCCCTATTTTACCTACCCCCTGATCTAATCTGGCCCTAAAAATTCACAATTTTGGAAAATCCCACTTCTACTTCATTTTTGAACTAAATCTTAAACCTTAACCCAGTACTAGCTCTGAAGCCCAAGTAATCCTAACCCTAGCTGAAACCTAAAGCCTAACCCACAGTCACATCGCCTTTCTAAATTGTTTACTCCCCAAGTAGGGTTGAGTCCTCCCCAAGCAGGGTAGAGAGTTGATAAAAAGCCAAGTCGGCATTAATGGAACCTAAAAATTGGAAGAGAAAGAGACAGATGTAGGCCAAAAGGAAGGGTAAAGGGCAGAGGTCAAGAGAAGGGAAGAAAAGGATGATGAAAAGGGAAAAGTCCAAAGGGAAAGAGGAAAAGACTGAAAATGAAGAGAGAAAGAAGAAAAGGGAAAGATGAGAGCCAAAAAGTCTGGCAGAATTGGAGAAAAGCAAAAAGCTGAAAAGAAATTTAAAAGAAAGCCGAAAAAAAATGCCAAAGGAGGCGGGATCAGAGGAGAGAGTATAAATAGGAGGCTCAAACACAGAGCTCTTCAGTATGCCCTCGCCTGAAGAAGAAGCAACACCTTCGAAACGTCGCGACATGGGCATACTCATTTAATTTTTTCCACTTTATGTTAGTTTGTTATTTTAGTTTGTTATTTTGGGGGATTTTATTTCATATTTTAATTCATGTTTTATTGGTTTTCCTTAAAAACTCAAACTGGAGATTAATTAAAACTAAATTTGAAGAAGACACAGAAAACAAATTGGAATTAGAAATCTTTATTGGAATTGAGCCAAAGTAACGGACACGTGATATGACAACCTGTAAAAAGAAATACTTACCTGTAAAAAAGTAAAAAATACTTACCTGAAAGGAAAAAACCTGTAAAAGAAATACTTACCTGGACAATTAAAGAACAATTATGAGGTAGAGGGATGTGAGGCTGCGGACCGTCGGGTGCGATGGCCCGTGCACGCTCTGTTCCTCCTGGAGTGCGTACAGGGACTCGATTGCTGTGACCCTGTCCACTCTGAGAGGGACAGGTTCTTTTTCTCTCTCTAACCAGCCAGCGCCTCGATCCGGTTGGTCTTTGGGTCTCACTCCTAGTTAAGCTAAATCTAGCATCTATGCCCTACCCAAATCATAACCCTAACCCTAACCAATTTGTTTATCTAAAATTAATTGAATCCTAATTGGAATTTAGCCCTATTTTACCTACCCCTGATCTAATCTGGCCCTAAAAATTCACAATTTTGGAAAATCCCACTTCTACTTCATTTTGGAACTAAATCTTAAACCTTAACCCAGTACTAGCTCTGAAGCCCAAGTAATCCTAACCCTAGCTGAAACCTAAAGCCTAACCCACAGTCACATCGCCTTTCTAAATTGTTTACTCCCCAAGTAGGGTTGAGTCCTCCCAAGCAGGGTAGAGAGTTGATAAAAAGCCAAGTCGGCATTAATGGAACCTAAAAATTGGAAGAGAAAGAGACAGATGTAGGCCAAAAGGAAGGGTAAAGGGCAGAGGTCAAGAGAAGGGAAGAAAAGGATGATGAAAAGGGAAAAGTCCAAAGGGAAAAGAGGAAAAGACTGAAAATGAAGAGAGAAAGAAGAAAAGGGAAAGATGAGAGCCAAAAAGTCTGGCAGAATTGGAGAAAAGCAAAAAGCTGAAAAGAAATTTAAAAGAAAGCCGAAAAAATGCCAAAGGAGGCGGGATCAGAGGAGAGAGTATAAATAAATGAGGCTCAAACACAGAGCTCTTCAGTATGCCCTCGCCTGAAGAAGAAGCAACACCTTGAAACGTCGCGACATGGGCATACTCATTTAATTTTTTCCACTTTATGTTAGTTTGTTATTTTAGTTTGTTATTTTGGGGATTTTATTTCATATTTTAATTCATGTTTTATTGGTTTTCCTTAAAAACTCAAACTGGAGATTAATTAAAACTAAATTTGAAAGAAGACACAGAAAACAAATTGGAATTAGAAATCTTTATTGGAATTGAGCCAAAGTAACGGACACGTGATATGACAACCTGTAAAAAAAAATACTTACCTGTAAAAAAAGTAAAAAATACTTACCTGAAAGGAAAAAACCTGTAAAAGAAATACTTACCTGGACAATTAAAGAACAATTATGAGGTAGAGGGATGTGAGGCTGCGGACCGTCGGGTGCGATGGCCCGTGCACGCTCTGTTCCTCCTGGAGTGCGTACAGGGACTCGATTGCTGTGACCCTGTCCACTCTGAGAGGGACAGGTTCTTTTTCTCACTCCTAACCAGCCAGCGCCTCGATCCGGTTGGTCTTTGGGTCTCACTCCTAGTTAAGCTAAATCTAGCATCTATGCCCTACCCAAATCATAACCCTAACCCTAACCAATTTGTTTATCTAAAATTAATTGAATCCTAATTGGAATTTAGCCCTATTTTACCTACCCCTGATCTAATCTGGCCCTAAAAAATTCACAATTTTGGAAAATCCCACTTCTACTTCATTTTGGAACTAAATCTTAAACCTTAACCCAGTACTAGCTCTGAAGCCCAAGTAATCCTAACCCTAGCTGAAACCTAAAGCCTAACCCACAGTCACATCGCCTTTCTAAATTGTTTACTCCCCAAGTAGGGTTGAGTCCTCCCAAGCAGGGTAGAGAGTTGATAAAAAGCCAAGTCGGCATTAATGGAACCTAAAAATTGGAAGAGAAAGAGACAGATGTAGGCCAAAAGGAAGGGTAAAGGGCAGAGGTCAAGAGAAGGGAAGAAAAGGATGATGAAAAGGAAAAGTCCAAAGGGAAAGAGGAAAAGACTGAAAATGAAGAGAGAAAGAAGAAAAGGGAAAGATGAGAGCCAAAAAGTCTGGCAGAATTGGAGAAAAGCAAAAAGCTGAAAAGAAATTTAAAAGAAAGCCGAAAAAAATGCCAAAGGAGGCGGGATCAGAGGAGAGAGTATAAATAGGAGGCTCAAACACAGAGCTCTTCAGTATGCCCTCGCCTGAAGAAGAAGCAACACCTTCAAACGTCGCGACATGGGCATACTCATTTAATTTTTTCCACTTTATGTTAGTTTGTTATTTTAGTTTGTTATTTTGGGGATTTTATTTCATATTTTAATTCATGTTTTATTGGTTTTCCTTAAAAACTCAAACTGGAGATTAATTAAAACTAAATTTGAAAGAAGACACAGAAAACAAATTGGAATTAGAAATCTTTATTGGAATTGAGCCAAAGTAACGGACACGTGATATGACAACCTGTAAAAAGAAATACTTACCTGTAAAAAAGTAGTAAAAAATACTTACCTGAAAGGAAAAACCTGTAAAAGAAATACTTACCTGGACAATTAAAGAACAATTATGAGGTAGAGGGATGTGAGGCTGCGGACCGTCGGGTGCGATGGCCCGTGCACGCTCTGTTCCTCCTGGAGTGCGTACAGGGACTCGATTGCTGTGACCCTGTCCACTCTGAGAGGGACAGGTTCTTTTTCTCACTCCTAACCAGCCAGCGCCTCGATCCGGTTGGTCTTTGGGTCTCACTCCTAGTTAAGCTAAATCTAGCATCTATGCCCTACCCAAATCATAACCCTAACCCTAACCAATTTGTTTATCTAAAATTAATTGAATCCTAATTGGAATTTAGCCCTATTTTACCTACCCCTGATCTAATCTGGCCCTAAAAAACTTCACAATTTTGAAAATCCCACTTCTACTTCATTTTTGGAACTAAATCTTAAACCTTAACCCAGTACTAGCTCTGAAGCCCAAGTAATCCTAACCCTAGCTGAAACCTAAAAGCCTAACCCACAGTCACATCGCCTTTCTAAATTGTTTACTCCCCAAGTAGGGTTGAGTCCTCCCAAGCAGGGTAGAGAGTTGATAAAAAGCCAAGTCGGCATTAATGGAACCTAAAAATTGGAAGAGAAAGAGACAGATGTAGGCCAAAAGGAAGGGTAAAGGGCAGAGGTCAAGAGAAGGGAAGAAAAGGATGATGAAAAGGGAAAAGTCCAAAGGGAAAGAGGAAAAGACTGAAAATGAAGAGAGAAAGAAGAAAAGGGAAAGATGAGAGCCAAAAGTCTGGCAGAATTGGAGAAAAGCAAAAAGCTGAAAAGAAATTTAAAAGAAAGCCGAAAAAAAATGCCAAAGGAGGCGGGATCAGAGGAGAGAGTATAAATAGGAGGCTCAAACACAGAGCTCTTCAGTATGCCCTCGCCTGAAGAAGAAGCAACACCTTGAAACGTCGCGACATGGGCATACTCATTTAATTTTTCCACTTTATGTTAGTTTGTTATTTTAGTTTGTTATTTTGGGGATTTTATTTCATATTTTAATTCATGTTTTATTGGTTTTCCTTAAAAACTCAAACTGGAGATTAATTAAAACTAAATTTGAAAGAAGACACAGAAAACAAATTGGAATTAGAAATCTTTATTGGAATTGAGCCAAAGTAACGGACACGTGATATGACAACCTGTAAAAAGAAATACTTACCTGTAAAAAAGTAAAAAATACTTACCTGAAAGGAAAAAACCTGTAAAAGAAATACTTACCTGGACAATTAAAGAACAATTATGAGGTAGAGGGATGTGAGGCTGCGGACCGTCGGGTGCGATGGCCCGTGCACGCTCTGTTCCTCCTGGAGTGCGTGCAGGGACTCGATTGCTGTGACCCTGTCCACTCTGAGAGGGGACAGGTTCTTTTTCTCACTCCTAACCAGCCAGCGCCTCGATCCGGTTGGTCTTTGGGTCTCACTCCTAGTTAAGCTAAATCTAGCATCTATGCCCTACCCAAATCATAACCCTAACCCTAACCAATTTGTTTATCTAAAATTAATTGAATCCTAATTGGAATTTAGCCCTATTTTACCTACCCCTGATCTAATCTGGCCCTAAAAAACTTCACAATTTTGGAAAATCCCACTTCTACTTCATTTTTGGAACTAAATCTTAAACCTTAACCCAGTACTAGCTCTGAAGCCCAAGTAATCCTAACCCTAGCTGAAACCTAAAGCCTAACCCACAGTCACATCACCTTTCTAAATTGTTTACTCCCCAAGTAGGGTTGAGTCCTCCCAAGCAGGGTAGAGAGTTGATAAAAAGCCAAGTCGGCATTAATGGAACCTAAAAATTGGAAGAGAAAGAGACAGATGTAGGCCAAAAGGAAGGGTAAAGGGCAGAGGTCAAGAGAAGGGAAGAAAAGGATGATGAAAAGGGAAAAGTCCAAAGGGAAAAGAGGAAAAGACTGAAAATGAAGAGAGAAAGAAGAAAAGGGAAAGATGAGAGCCAAAAAGTCTGGCAGAATTGGAGAAAAGCAAAAAGCTGAAAAGAAATTTAAAAGAAAGCCGAAAAAAATGCCAAAGGAGGCGGGATCAGAGGAGAGAGTATAAATAGGAGGCTCAAACACAGAGCTCTTCAGTATGCCCTCGCCTGAAGAAGAAGCAACACCTTGAAACGTCGCGACATGGGCATACTCATTTAATTTTTTCCACTTTATGTTAGTTTGTTATTTTAGTTTGTTATTTTGGGGATTTTATTTCATATTTTAATTCATGTTTTATTGGTTTTCCTTAAAAACTCAAACTGGAGATTAATTAAAACTAAATTTGAAAGAAGACACAGAAAACAAATTGGAATTAGAAATCTTTATTGGAATTGAGCCAAAGTAACGGACACGTGATATGACAACCTGTAAAAAGAAATACTTACCTGTAAAAAGTAAAAAATACTTACCTGAAAGGAAAAAACCTGTAAAAGAAATACTTACCTGGACAATTAAAGAACAATTATGAGGTAGAGGGATGTGAGGCTGCGGACCGTCGGGTGCGATGGCCCGTGCACGCTCTGTTCCTCCTGGAGTGCGTGCATAGGGACTCGATTGCTGTGACCCTGTCCACTCTGAGAGGGACAGGTTCTTTTTCTCACTCCTAACCAGCCAGCGCCTCGATCCGGTTGGTCTTTGGGTCTCACTCCTAGTTAAGCTAAATCTAGCATCTATGCCCTACCCAAATCATAACCCTAACCCTAACCAATTTGTTTATCTAAAATTAATTGAATCCCTAATTGGAATTTAGCCCTATTTTACCTACCCCTGATCTAATCTGGCCCTAAAAATTCACAATTTGGAAAATCCCACTTCTACTTCATTTTTGGAACTAAATCTTAAACCTTAACCCAGTACTAGCTCTGAAGCCCAAGTAATCCTAACCCTAGCTGAAACCTAAAGCCTAACCCACAGTCACATCGCCTTTCTAAATTGTTTACTCCCCAAGTAGGGTTGAGTCCTCCCAAGCAGGGTAGAGAGTTGATAAAAAGCCAAGTCGGCATTAATGGAACCTAAAAATTGGAAGAGAAAGAGACAGATGTAGGCCAAAAGGAAGGGTAAAGGGCAGAGGTCAAGAGAAGGGAAGAAAAGGATGATGAAAAGGAAAAAGTCCAAAGGGAAAAGAGGAAAAGACTGAAAATGAAGAGAGAAAGAAGAAAAGGGAAAGATGAGAGCCAAAAAGTCTGGCAGAATTGGAGAAAAGCAAAAAGCTGAAAAGAAATTTAAAAGAAAGCCGAAAAAAAATGCCAAAGGAGGCGGGATCAGAGGAGAGAGTATAAATAGGAGGCTCAAACACAGAGCTCTTCAGTATGCCCTCGCCTGAAGAAGAAGCAACACCTTCAAACGTCGCGACATGGGCATACTCATTTAATTTTTTCACTTTATGTTAGTTTGTTATTTTAGTTTGTTATTTTGGGGATTTTATTTCATATTTTAATTCATGTTTTATTGGTTTTCCTTAAAAACTCAAACTGGAGATTAATTAAAACTAAATTTGAAAGAAGACACAGAAAACAAATTGGAATTAGAAATCTTTATTGGAATTGAGCCAAAGTAACGGACACGTGATATGACAACCTGTAAAAAGAAATACTTACCTGTAAAAAAGTAAAAAATACTTACCTGAAAGGAAAAAACCTGTAAAAGAAATACTTACCTGGACAATTAAAGAACAATTATGAGGTAGAGGGATGTGAGGCTGCGGACCGTCGGGTGCGATGGCCCGTGCACGCCTGTTCCTCCTGGAGTGCGTACAGGGACTCGATTGCTGTGACCCTGTCCACTCTGAGAGGGACAGGTTCTTTTTCTCACTCCTAACCAGCCAGCGCCTCGATCCGGTTGGTCTTTGGGTCTCACTCCTAGTTAAGCTAAATCTAGCATCTATGCCCTACCCAAATCATAACCCTAACCCTAACCAATTTGTTTATCTAAAATTAATTGAATCCTAATTGGAATTTAGCCCTATTTTACCTACCCCTGATCTAATCTGGCCCTAAAAATTCACAATTTTGAAAATCCCACTTCTACTTCATTTTTGGAACTAAATCTTAAACCTTAACCCAGTACTAGCTCTGAAGCCCAAGTAATCCTAACCCTAGCTGAAACCTAAAGCCTAACCCACAGTCACATCGCCTTTCTAAATTGTTTACTCCCCAAGTAGGGTTGAGTCCTCCCCAAGCAGGGTAGAGAGAGTTGATAAAAAGCCAAGTCGGCATTAATGGAACCTAAAAATTGGAAGAGAAAGAGACAGATGTAGGCCAAAAGGAAGGGTAAAGGGCAGAGGTCAAGAGAAGGGAAGAAAAGGATGATGAAAAGGGAAAAGTCCAAAGGGAAAGAGGAAAAGACTGAAAATGAAGAGAGAAAGAAGAAAAGGGAAAGATGAGAGCCAAAAAGTCTGGCAGAATTGGAGAAAAGCAAAAAGCTGAAAAGAAATTTAAAAGAAAGCCGAAAAAAAATGCCAAAGGAGGCGGGATCAGAGGAGAGAGTATAAATAGGAGGCTCAAACACAGAGCTCTTCAGTATGCCCTCGCCTGAAGAAGAAGCAACACCTTGAAACGTCGCGACATGGGCATACTCATTTAATTTTTTCCACTTTATGTTAGTTTGTTATTTTAGTTTGTTATTTTGGGGATTTTATTTCATATTTTAATTCATGTTTTATTGGTTTTCCTTAAAAACTCAAACTGGAGATTAATTAAAACTAAATTTGAAAGAAGACACAGAAAACAAATTGGAATTAGAAATCTTTATTGAATTGAGCCAAAGTAACGGACACGTGATATGACAACCTGTAAAAAGAAATACTTACCTGTAAAAAAGTAAAAAATACTTACCTGAAAGGAAAAAACCTGTAAAAGAAATACTTACCTGGACAATTAAAGAACAATTATGAGGTAGAGGATGTGGGGCTGCGGACCGTCGGGTGCGATGGCCCGTGCACGCCTGTTCCTCCTGGAGTGCGTACAGGGACTCGATTGCTGTGACCCTGTCCACTCTGAGAGGGACAGGTTCTTTTTCTCACTCCTAACCAGCCAGCGCCTCGATCCGGTTGGTCTTTGGGTCTCACTCCTAGTTAAGCTAAATCTAGCATCTATGCCCTACCCAAATCATAACCCTAACCCTAACCAATTTGTTTATCTAAAATTAATTGAATCCTAATTGGAATTTAGCCCTATTTTTCCTACCCCTGATCTAATCTGGCCCTAAAAATTCACAATTTTGGAAAATCCCACTTCTACTTCATTTTTGGAACTAAATCTTAAACCTTAACCCAGTACTAGCTCTGAAGCCCAAGTAATCCTAACCCTAGCTGAAACCTAAAGCCTAACCCACAGTCACATCACCTTTCTAAATTGTTTACTCCCCAAGTAGGGTTGAGTCCTCCCAAGCAGGGTAGAGAGTTGATAAAAAGCCAAGTCGCATTAATGGAACCTAAAAATTGGAAGAGAAAGAGACAGATGTAGGCCAAAAGGAAGGGTAAAGGGCAGAGGTCAAGAGAAGGGAAGAAAAGGATGATGAAAAGGGAAAAGTCCAAAGGGAAAAGAGGAAAAGACTGAAAATGAAGAGAGAAAGAAGAAAAGGGAAAGATGAGAGCCAAAAAGTCTGGCAGAATTGGAGAAAAGCAAAAAGCTGAAAAGAAATTTAAAAGAAAGCCGAAAAAAATGCCAAAGGAGGCGGGATCAGAGGAGAGAGTATAAATAGGAGGCTCAAACACAGAGCTCTTCAGTATGCCCTCGCCTGAAGAAGAAGCAACACCTTCAAACGTCGCGACATGGGCATACTCATTTAATTTTTCATCTTTATGTTAGTTTGTTATTTTAGTTTGTTATTTTGGGGATTTTATTTCATATTTTAATTCATGTTTTATTGGTTTTCCTTAAAAACTCAAACTGGAGATTAATTAAAACTAAATTTGAAAGAAGACACAGAAAACAAATTGGAATTAGAAATCTTTATTGGAATTGAGCCAAAGTAACGGACACGTGATATGACAACCTGTAAAAAAAAATACTTACCTGTAAAAAAGTAAAAAATACTTACCTGAAAGGAAAAAACCTGTAAAAGAAATACTTACCTGGACAATTAAAGAACAATTATGAGGTAGAGGGATGTGAGGCTGCGGACCGTCGGGTGCGATGGCCCGTGCACGCTCTGTTCCTCCTGGAGTGCGTGCAGGGACTCGATTGCTGTGACCCTGTCCACTCTGAGAGGGACAGGTTCTTTTTCTCACTCCTAACCAGCCAGCGCCTCGATCCGGTTGGTCTTTGGGTCTCACTCCTAGTTAAGCTAAATCTAGCATCTATGCCCTACCCAAATCATAACCCTAACCCTAACCAATTTGTTTATCTAAAATTAATTGAATCCCTAATTGAATTTAGCCCTATTTTTCCTACCCCTGATCTAATCTGGCCCTAAAAAATTCACAATTTTGAAAATCCCACTTCTACTTCATTTTTGGAACTAAATCTTAAACCTTAACCCAGTACTAGCTCTGAAGCCCAAGTAATCCTAACCCTAGCTGAAACCTAAAGCCTAACCCACAGTCACATCGCCTTTCTAAATTGTTTACTCCCCAAGTAGGGTTGAGTCCTCCCAAGCAGGGTAGAGAGTTGATAAAAAGCCAAGTCGGCATTAATGGAACCTAAAAATTGGAAGAGAAAGAGACAGATGTAGGCCAAAAGGAAGGGTAAAGGGCAGAGGTCAAGAGAAGGGAAGAAAAGGATGATGAAAAGGAAAAAGTCCAAAGGGAAAAGAGGAAAAGACTGAAAATGAAGAGAGAAAGAAGAAAAGGGAAAGATGAGAGCCAAAAAGTCTGGCAGAATTGGAGAAAAGCAAAAAGCTGAAAAGAAATTTAAAAGAAAGCCGAAAAAAATGCCAAAGGAGGCGGGATCAGAGGAGAGAGAGTAAATAGGGAGGCTCAAACACAGAGCTCTTCAGTATGCCCTCGCCTGAAGAAGAAGCAACACCTTCAAACGTCGCGACATGGGCATACTCATTTAATTTTTTCATCTTTATGTTAGTTTGTTATTTTAGTTTGTTATTTTGGGGATTTTATTTCATATTTTAATTCATGTTTTATTGGTTTTCCTTAAAAACTCAAACTGGAGATTAATTAAAACTAAATTTGAAAGAAGACACAGAAAACAAATTGGAATTAGAAATCTTTATTGGAATTGAGCCAAAGTAACGGACACGTGATATGACAACCTGTAAAAAAAGAAATACTTACCTGTAAAAAAGTAAAAAATACTTACCTGAAAGGAAAAAACCTGTAAAAGAAATACTTACCTGGACAATTAAAGAACAATTATGAGGTAGAGGGATGTGAGGCTGCGGACCGTCGGGTGCGATGGCCCGTGCACGCTCTGTTCCTCCTGGAGTGCGTACAGGGACTCGATTGCTGTGACCCTGTCCACTCTGAGAGGGACAGGTTCTTTTTCTCACTCCTAACCAGCCAGCGCCTCGATCCGGTTGGTCTTTGGGTCTCACTCCTAGTTAAGCTAAATCTAGCATCTATGCCCTACCCAAATCATAACCCTAACCCTAACCAATTTGTTTATCTAAAATTAATTGAATCCTAATTGGAATTTAGCCCTATTTTACCTACCCCTGATCTAATCTGGCCCTAAAAATTCACAATTTTGAAAATCCCACTTCTACTTCATTTTGGAACTAAATCTTAAACCTTAACCCAGTACTAGCTCTGAAGCCCAAGTAATCCTAACCCTAGCTGAAACCTAAAGCCTAACCCACAGTCACATCGCCTTTCTAAATTGTTTACTCCCCAAGTAGGGTTGAGTCCTCCCAAGCAGGGTAGAGAGTTGATAAAAAGCCAAGTCGGCATTAATGGAACCTAAAAATTGGAAGAGAAAGAGACAGATGTAGGCCAAAAGGAAGGGTAAAGGGCAGAGGTCAAGAGAAGGGAAGAAAAGGATGATGAAAAGGGAAAAGTCCAAAGGGAAAAGAGGAAAAGACTGAAAATGAAGAGAGAAAGAAGAAAAGGGAAAGATGAGAGCCAAAAGTCTGGCAGAATTGGAGAAAAGCAAAAAGCTGAAAAGAAATTTAAAAGAAAGCCGAAAAAAATGCCAAAGGAGGCGGGATCAGAGGAGAGAGTATAAATAGGAGGCTCAAACACAGAGCTCTTCAGTATGCCCTCGCCTGAAGAAGAAGCAACACCTTCAAACGTCATGCGACATGGGCATACTCATTTAATTTTTTCCACTTTATGTTAGTTTGTTATTTTAGTTTGTTATTTTGGGGATTTTATTTCATATTTTAATTCATGTTTTATTGGTTTTCCTTAAAAACTCAAACTGGAGATTAATTAAAACTAAATTTGAAAGAAGACACAGAAAACAAATTGGAATTAGAAATCTTTATTGAAATTGAGCCAAAGTAACGGACACGTGATATGACAACCTGTAAAAAGAAATACTTACCTGTAAAAAAGTAAAAAATACTTACCTGAAAGGAAAAACCTGTAAAAGAAATACTTACCTGGACAATTAAAGAACAATTATGAGGTAGAGGGATGTGAGGCTGCGGACCGTCGGGTGCGATGGCCCGTGCACGCTCTGTTCCTCCTGGAGTGCGTACAGGGACTCGATTGCTGTGACCCTGTCCACTCTGAGAGGGACAGGTTCTTTTTCTCACTCCTAACCAGCCAGCGCCTCGATCCGGTTGGTCTTTGGGTCTCACTCCTAGTTAAGCTAAATCTAGCATCTATGCCCTACCCAAATCATAACCCTAACCCTAACCAATTTGTTTATCTAAAATTAATTGAATCCTAATTGGAATTTAGCCCTATTTTACCTACCCCTGATCTAATCTGGCCCTAAAAATTCACAATTTTGGAAAATCCCACTTCTACTTCATTTTTGGAACTAAATCTTAAACCTTAACCCAGTACTAGCTCTGAAGCCCAAGTAATCCTAACCCTAGCTGAAACCTAAAGCCTAACCCACAGTCACATCGCCTTTCTAAATTGTTTACTCCCCAAGTAGGGTTGAGTCCTCCCAAGCAGGGTAGAGAGTTGATAAAAAGCCAAGTCGGCATTAATGGAACCTAAAAATTGGAAGAGAAAGAGACAGATGTAGGCCAAAAGGAAGGGTAAAGGGCAGAGGTCAAGAGAAGGGAAGAAAAGGATGATGAAAAGGGAAAAGTCCAAAGGGAAAGAGAAAAAGACTGAAAATGAAGAGAGAAAGAAGAAAAGGGAAAGATGAGAGCCAAAAAGTCTGGCAGAATTGGAGAAAAGCAAAAGCTGAAAAGAAATTTAAAAGAAAGCCGAAAAAAATGCCAAAGGAGGCGGGATCAGAGGAGAGAGTATAAATAGGAGGCTCAAACACAGAGCTCTTCAGTATGCCCTCGCCTGAAGAAGAAGCAACACCTTCAAAACGTCATGACATGGGCATACTCATTTAATTTTTCCACTTTATGTTAGTTTGTTATTTTAGTTTGTTATTTTGGGGATTTTATTTCATATTTTAATTCATGTTTTATTGGTTTTCATTAAAAACTCAAACTGGAGATTAATTAAAACTAAATTTGAAAGAAGACACAGAAAACAAATTGGAATTAGAAATCTTTATTGAATTGAGCCAAAGTAACGGACACGTGATATGACAACCTGTAAAAAGAAATACTTACCTGTAAAAAAGTAAAAAAAAACTTACCTGAAAGGAAAAAACCTGTAAAAGAAATACTTACCTGGACAATTAAAGAACAATTATGAGGTAGAGGGATGTGAGGCTGCGGACCGTCGGGTGCGATGGCCCGTGCACGCCTGTTCCTCCTGGAGTGCGTACAGGGACTCGATTGCTGTGACCCTGTCCACTCTGAGAGGGACAGGTTCTTTTTCTCACTCCTAACCAGCCAGCGCCTCGATCCGGTTGGTCTTTGGGTCTCACTCCTAGTTAAGCTAAATCTAGCATCTATGCCCTACCCAAATCATAACCCTAACCCTAACCAATTTGTTTATCTAAAATTAATTGAATCCTAATTGGAATTTAGCCCTATTTTTTACTTACCCCCTGATCTAATCTGGCCCTAAAAATTCACAATTTTGAAAAATCCCACTTCTACTTCATTTTTGGAACTAAATCTTAAACCTTAACCCAGTACTAGCTCTGAAGCCCAAGTAATCCTAACCCTAGCTGAAACCTAAAGCCTAACCCACAGTCACATCGCCTTTCTAAATTGTTTACTCCCCAAGTAGGGTTGAGTCCTCCCAAGCAGGGTAGAGAGTTGATAAAAAGCCAAGTCGGCATTAATGGAACCTAAAAATTGGAAGAGAAAGAGACAGATGTAGGCCAAAAGGAAGGGTAAAGGGCAGAGGTCAAGAGAAGGGAAGAAAAGGATGATGAAAAGGGAAAAGTCCAAAGGGAAAGAGGAAAAGACTGAAAATGAAGAGAGAAAGAAGAAAAGGGAAAGATGAGAGCCAAAAAGTCTGGCAGAATTGGAGAAAAGCAAAAAGCTGAAAAGAAATTTAAAAGAAAGCCGAAAAAAAATGCCAAAGGAGGCGGGATCAGAGGAGAGAGTATAAATAGGAGGCTCAAACACAGAGCTCTTCAGTATGCCCTCGCCTGAAGAAGAAGCAACACCTTCAAACGTCGCGACATGGGCATACTCATTTAATTTTTTCCACTTTATGTTAGTTTGTTATTTTAGTTTGTTATTTTGGGGATTTTATTTCATATTTTAATTCATGTTTTATTGGTTTTCCTTAAAAACTCAAACTGGAGATTAATTAAAACTAAATTTGAAAGAAGACACAGAAAACAAATTGGAATTAGAAATCTTTATTGGAATTGAGCCAAAGTAACGGACACGTGATATGACAACCTGTAAAAAGAAATACTTACCTGTAAAAAAGTAAAAAATACTTACCTGAAAGGAAAAAACCTGTAAAAGAAATACTTACCTGGACAATTAAAGAACAATTATGAGGTAGAGGGATGTGAGGCTGCGGACCGTCGGGTGCGATGGCCCGTGCACGCCTGTGTTCCTCCTGGAGTGCGTACAGGGACTCGATTGCTGTGACCCTGTCCACTCTGAGAGGGACAGGTTCTTTTTCTCACTCCTAACCAGCCAGCGCCTCGATCCGGTTGGTCTTTGGGTCTCACTCCTAGTTAAGCTAAATCTAGCATCTATGCCCTACCCAAATCATAACCCTAACCCTAACCAATTTGTTTATCTAAAATTAATTGAATCCTAATTGAATTTAGCCCTATTTTACCTACCCCTGATCTAATCTGGCCCTAAAAATTCACAATTTTGGAAAATCCCACTTCTACTTCATTTTTGGAACTAAATCTTAAACCTTAACCCAGTACTAGCTCTGAAGCCCAAGTAATCCTAACCCTAGCTGAAACCTAAAGCCTAAACCCACAGTCACATCGCCTTTCTAAATTGTTTACTCCCCAAGTAGGGTTGAGTCCTCCCAAGCAGGGTAGAGAGTTGATAAAAAGCCAAGTCGGCATTAATGGAACCTAAAAATTGGAAGAGAAAGAGACAGATGTAGGCCAAAAGGAAGGGTAAAGGGCAGAGGTCAAGAGAAGGGAAGAAAAGGATGATGAAAAGGAAAAAGTCCAAAGGGAAAAGAGGAAAAGACTGAAAATGAAGAGAGAAAGAAGAAAAGGGAAAGATGAGAGCCAAAAAGTCTGGCAGAATTGGAGAAAAGCAAAAAGCTGAAAAGAAATTTAAAAGAAAGCCGAAAAAAATGCCAAAGGAGGCGGGATCAGAGGAGAGAGTATAAATAGGAGGCTCAAACACAGAGCTCTTCAGTATGCCCTCGCCTGAAGAAGAAGCAACACCTTCGAAACGTCGCGACATGGGCATACTCATTTAATTTTTTCCACTTTATGTTAGTTTGTTATTTTAGTTTGTTATTTTGGGGATTTTATTTCATATTTTAATTCATGTTTTATTGGTTTTCCTTAAAAACTCAAACTGGAGATTAATTAAAACTAAATTTGAAAGAAGACACAGAAAACAAATTGGAATTAGAAATCTTTATTGGAATTGAGCCAAAGTAACGGACACGTGATATGACAACCTGTAAAAAAGAAATACTTACCTGTAAAAAAAGTAAAAAAATACTTACCTGAAAGGAAAAAACCTGTAAAAGAAATACTTACCTGGACAATTAAAGAACAATTATGAGGTAGAGGGATGTGAGGCTGCGGACCGTCGGGTGCGATGGCCCGTGCACGCTCTGTTCCTCCTGGAGTGCGTACAGGGACTCGATTGCTGTGACCCTGTCCACTCTGAGAGGGACAGGTTCTTTTTCTCACTCCTAACCAGCCAGCGCCTCGATCCGGTTGGTCTTTGGGTCTCACTCCTAGTTAAGCTAAATCTAGCATCTATGCCCTACCCAAATCATAACCCTAACCCTAACCAATTTGTTTATCTAAAATTAATTGAATCCTAATTGGAATTTAGCCCTATTTTACCTACCCCCTGATCTAATCTGGCCCTAAAAATTCACAATTTTGGAAAATCCCACTTCTACTTCATTTTTGGAACTAAATCTTAAACCTTAACCCAGTACTAGCTCTGAAGCCCAAGTAATCCTAACCCTAGCTGAAACCTAAAGCCTAACCCACAGTCACATCGCCTTTCTAAATTGTTTACTCCCCAAGTAGGGTTGAGTCCTCCCAAGCAGGGTAGAGAGTTGATAAAAAGCCAAGTCGGCATTAATGGAACCTAAAAATTGGAAGAGAAAGAGACAGATGTAGGCCAAAAGGAAGGGTAAAGGGCAGAGGTCAAGAGAAGGGAAGAAAAGGATGATGAAAAGGGAAAAGTCCAAAGGGGAAAGAGGAAAAGACTGAAAATGAAGAGAGAAAGAAGAAAAGGGAAAGATGAGAGCCAAAAAGTCTGGCAGAATTGGAGAAAAGCAAAAAGCTGAAAAGAAATTTAAAAGAAAGCCGAAAAAAAATGCCAAAGGAGGCGGGATCAGAGGAGAGAGTATAAATAGGAGGCTCAAACACAGAGCTCTTCAGTATGCCCTCGCCTGAAGAAGAAGCAACACCTTCAAACGTCGCGACATGGGCATACTCATTTAATTTTTTCCACTTTATGTTAGTTTGTTATTTTAGTTTGTTATTTTGGGGATTTTATTTCATATTTTAATTCATGTTTTATTGGTTTTCCTTAAAAACTCAAACTGGAGATTAATTAAAACTAAATTTGAAAGAAGACACAGAAAACAAATTGGAATTAGAAATCTTTATTGGAATTGAGCCAAAGTAACGGACACGTGATATGACAACCTGTAAAAAGAAATACTTACCTGTAAAAAAGTAAAAAATACTTACCTGAAAGGAAAAAACCTGTAAAAGAAATACTTACCTGGACAATTAAAGAACAATTATGAGGTAGAGGGATGTGAGGCTGCGGACCGTCGGGTGCGATGGCCCGTGCACGCCTGTTCCTCCTGGAGTGCGTGCAGGGACTCGATTGCTGTGACCCTGTCCACTCTGAGAGGGACAGGTTCTTTTTCTCACTCCTAACCAGCCAGCGCCTCGATCCGGTTGGTCTTTGGGTCTCACTCCTAGTTAAGCTAAATCTAGCATCTATGCCCTACCCAAATCATAACCCTAACCCTAACCAATTTGTTTATCTAAAATTAATTGAATCCTAATTGGAATTTAGCCCTATTTTACCTACCCCTGATCTAATCTGGCCCTAAAAATTCACAATTTTGAAAAATCCCACTTCTACTTCATTTTTGGAACTAAATCTTAAACCTTAACCCAGTACTAGCTCTGAAGCCCAAGTAATCCTAACCCTAGCTGAAACCTAAAGCCTAACCCACAGTCACATCGCCTTTCTAAATTGTTTACTCCCCAAGTAGGGTTGAGTCCTCCCCAAGCAGGGTAGAGAGTTGATAAAAAGCCAAGTCGGCGGCATTAATGGAACCTAAAAATTGGAAGAGAAAGAGACAGATGTAGGCCAAAAGGAAGGGTAAAGGGCAGAGGTCAAGAGAAGGGAAGAAAAGGATGATGAAAAGGAAAAGTCCAAAGGGGAAAGAGGAAAAGACTGAAAATGAAGAGAGAAAGAAGAAAAGGGAAAGATGAGAGCCAAAAAGTCTGGCAGAATTGGAGAAAAGCAAAAAGCTGAAAAGAAATTTAAAAGAAAGCCGAAAAAAATGCCAAAGGAGGCGGGATCAGAGGAGAGAGTATAAATAGGAGGCTCAAACACAGAGCTCTTCAGTATGCCCTCGCCTGAAGAAGAAGCAACACCTTCAAACGTCATGACATGGGCATACTCATTTAATTTTTTCCACTTTTATGTTAGTTTGTTATTTTAGTTTGTTATTTTGGGGATTTTATTTCATATTTTAATTCATGTTTTATTGGTTTTCCTTAAAAACTCAAACTGGAGATTAATTAAAACTAAATTTGAAAAAGACACAGAAAACAAATTGGAATTAGAAATCTTTATTGAATTGAGCCAAAGTAACGGACACGTGATATGACAACCTGTAAAAAGAAATACTTACCTGTAAAAAAGTAAAAAATACTTACCTGAAAGGAAAAAACCTGTAAAAGAAATACTTACCTGGACAATTAAAGAACAATTATGAGGTAGAGGGATGTGAGGCTGCGGACCGTCGGGTGCGATGGCCCGTGCACGCCTGTTCCTCCTGGAGTGCGTACAGGGACTCGATTGCTGTGACCCTGTCCACTCTGAGAGGGACAGGTTCTTTTTCTCACTCCTAACCAGCCAGCGCCTCGATCCGGTTGGTCTTTGGGTCTCACTCCTAGTTAAGCTAAATCTAGCATCTATGCCCTACCCAAATCATAACCCTAACCCTAACCAATTTGTTTATCTAAAATTAATTGAATCCTAATTGGAATTTAGCCCTATTTTACCTACCCCCTGATCTAATCTGGCCCTAAAAATTCACAATTTTGGAAAATCCCACTTCTACTTCATTTTTGGAACTAAATCTTAAACCTTAACCCAGTACTAGCTCTGAAGCCCAAGTAATCCTAACCCTAGCTGAAACCTAAAGCCTAACCCACAGTCACATCGCCTTTCTAAATTGTTTACTCCCCAAGTAGGGTTGAGTCCTCCCAAGCAGGGTAGAGAGTTGATAAAAAGCCAAGTCGGCATTAATGGAACCTAAAAATTGGAAGAGAAAGAGACAGATGTAGGCCAAAAGGAAGGGTAAAGGGCAGAGGTCAAGAGAAGGGAAGAAAAGGATGATGAAAAGGGAAAAGTCCAAAGGGGAAAGAGGAAAAGACTGAAAATGAAGAGAGAAAGAAGAAAAGGGAAAGATGAGAGCCAAAAAGTCTGGCAGAATTGGAGAAAAGCAAAAAGCTGAAAAGAAATTTAAAAGAAAGCCGAAAAAAATGCCAAAGGAGGCGGGATCAGAGGAGAGAGTATAAATAGGAGGCTCAAACACAGAGCTCTTCAGTATGCCCTCGCCTGAAGAAGAAGCAACACCTTCGAAACGTCGCGACATGGGCATACTCATTTAATTTTTTCCACTTTATGTTAGTTTGTTATTTTAGTTTGTTATTTTGGGGGATTTTATTTCATATTTTAATTCATGTTTTATTGGTTTTCCTTAAAAACTCAAACTGGAGATTAATTAAAACTAAATTTGAAAGAAGACACAGAAAACAAATTGGAATTAGAAATCTTTATTGGAATTGAGCCAAAGTAACGGACACGTGATATGACAACCTGTAAAAAAGAAATACTTACCTGTAAAAAAAGTAAAAAAATACTTACCTGAAAGGAAAAAACCTGTAAAAGAAATACTTACCTGGACAATTAAAGAACAATTATGAGGTAGAGGGATGTGAGGCTGCGGACCGTCGGGTGCGATGGCCCGTGCACGCCTGTTCCTCCTGGAGTGCGTACAGGGACTCGATTGCTGTGACCCTGTCCACTCTAGAGGGACAGGTTCTTTTTCTCACTCCTAACCAGCCAGCGCCTCGATCCGGTTGGTCTTTGGGTCTCACTCCTAGTTAAGCTAAATCTAGCATCTATGCCCTACCCAAATCATAACCCTAACCCTAACCAATTTGTTTATCTAAAATTAATTGAATCCTAATTGAATTTAGCCCTATTTTACCTACCCCTGATCTAATCTGGCCCTAAAAATTCACAATTTTGAAAATCCCACTTCTACTTCATTTTTGGAACTAAATCTTAAACCTTAACCCAGTACTAGCTCTGAAGCCCAAGTAATCCTAACCCTAGCTGAAACCTAAAGCCTAACCCACAGTCACATCGCCTTTCTAAATTGTTTACTCCCCAAGTAGGGTTGAGTCCTCCCAAGCAGGGTAGAGAGTTGATAAAAAGCCAAGTCGGCATTAATGGAACCTAAAAATTGGAAGAGAAAGAGACAGATGTAGGCCAAAAGGAAGGGTAAAGGGCAGAGGTCAAGAGAAGGGAAGAAAAGGATGATGAAAAGGAAAAGTCCAAAGGGAAAAGAGGAAAAGACTGAAAATGAAGAGAGAAAGAAGAAAAGGGAAAGATGAGAGCCAAAAAGTCTGGCAGAATTGGAGAAAAGCAAAAAGCTGAAAAGAAATTTAAAAGAAAGCCGAAAAAAATGCCAAAGGAGGCGGGATCAGAGGAGAGAGTATAAATAGGAGGCTCAAACACAGAGCTCTTCAGTATGCCCTCGCCTGAAGAAGAAGCAACACCTTCAAACGTCATGACATGGGCATACTCATTTAATTTTTTCCACTTTATGTTAGTTTGTTATTTTAGTTTGTTATTTTGGGGATTTTATTTCATATTTTAATTCATGTTTTATTGGTTTTCCTTAAAAACTCAAACTGGAGATTAATTAAAACTAAATTTGAAAGAAGACACAGAAAACAAATTGGAATTAGAAATCTTTATTGGAATTGAGCCAAAGTAACGGACACGTGATATGACAACCTGTAAAAAGAAATACTTACCTGTAAAAAAGTAAAAAATACTTACCTGAAAGGAAAAAACCTGTAAAAGAAATACTTACCTGGACAATTAAAGAACAATTATGAGGTAGAGGGATGTGAGGCTGCGGACCGTCGGGTGCGATGGCCCGTGCACGCCTGTTCCTCCTGGAGTGCGTACAGGGACTCGATTGCTGTGACCCTGTCCACTCTGAGAGGGACAGGTTCTTTTTCTCACTCCTAACCAGCCAGCGCCTCGATCCGGTTGGTCTTTGGGTCTCACTCCTAGTTAAGCTAAATCTAGCATCTATGCCCTACCCAAATCATAACCCTAACCCTAACCAATTTGTTTATCTAAAATTAATTGAATCCTAATTGAATTTAGCCCTATTTTACCTACCCCTGATCTAATCTGGCCCTAAAAAATTCACAATTTTGGAAAATCCCACTTCTACTTCATTTTTGGAACTAAATCTTAAACCTTAACCCAGTACTAGCTCTGAAGCCCAAGTAATCCTAACCCTAGCTGAAACCTAAAGCCTAACCCACAGTCACATCGCCTTTCTAAATTGTTTACTCCCCAAGTAGGGTTGAGTCCTCCCAAGCAGGGTAGAGAGTTGATAAAAAGCCAAGTCGGCATTAATGGAACCTAAAAATTGGAAGAGAAAGAGACAGATGTAGGCCAAAAGGAAGGGTAAAGGGCAGAGGTCAAGAGAAGGGAAGAAAAGGATGATGAAAAGGGAAAAGTCCAAAGGGGAAAGAGGAAAAGACTGAAAATGAAGAGAGAAAGAAGAAAAGGGAAAGATGAGAGCCAAAAAGTCTGGCAGAATTGGAGAAAAGCAAAAAGCTGAAAAGAAATTTAAAAGAAAGCCGAAAAAAATGCCAAAGGAGGCGGGATCAGAGGAGAGAGTATAAATAGGAGGCTCAAACACAGAGCTCTTCAGTATGCCCTCGCCTGAAGAAGAAGCAACACCTTCAAACGTCGCGACATGGGCATACTCATTTTAATTTTTTCCACTTTATGTTAGTTTGTTATTTTAGTTTGTTATTTTGGGGGATTTTATTTCATATTTTAATTCATGTTTTATTGGTTTTCCTTAAAAACTCAAACTGGAGATTAATTAAAACTAAATTTGAAAGAAGACACAGAAAACAAATTGGAATTAGAAATCTTTATTGGAATTGAGCCAAAGTAACGGACACGTGATATGACAACCTGTAAAAAGAAATACTTACCTGTAAAAAAAGTAAAAAATACTTACCTGAAAGGAAAAAACCTGTAAAAGAAATACTTACCTGGACAATTAAAGAACAATTATGAGGTAGAGGGATGTGAGGCTGCGGACCGTCGGGTGCGATGGCCCGTGCACGCTCTGTTCCTCCTGGAGTGCGTACAGGGACTCGATTGCTGTGACCCTGTCCACTCTGAGAGGGACAGGTTCTTTTTCTCACTCCTAACCAGCCAGCGCCTCGATCCGGTTGGTCTTTGGGTCTCACTCCTAGTTAAGCTAAATCTAGCATCTATGCCCTACCCAAATCATAACCCTAACCCTAACCAATTTGTTTATCTAAAATTAATTGAATCCTAATTGAATTTAGCCCTATTTTACCTACCCCTGATCTAATCTGGCCCTAAAAATTCACAATTTTGGAAAATCCCACTTCTACTTCATTTTTGAACTAAATCTTAAACCTTAACCCAGTACTAGCTCTGAAGCCCAAGTAATCCTAACCCTAGCTGAAACCTAAAGCCTAACCCACAGTCACATCGCCTTTCTAAATTGTTTACTCCCAAGTAGGGTTGAGTCCTCCCAAGCAGGGTAGAGAGTTGATAAAAAGCCAAGTCGGCATTAATGGAACCTAAAAATTGGAAGAGAAAGAGACAGATGTAGGCCAAAAGGAAGGGTAAAGGGCAGAGGTCAAGAGAAGGGAAGAAAAGGATGATGAAAAGGGAAAAGTCCAAAGGGAAAAGAGGAAAAGACTGAAAATGAAGAGAGAAAGAAGAAAAGGGAAAGATGAGAGCCAAAAAGTCTGGCAGAATTGGAGAAAAGCAAAAGCTGAAAAGAAATTTAAAAGAAAGCCGAAAAAAAATGCCAAAGGAGGCGGGATCAGAGGAGAGAGTATAAATAGGAGGCTCAAACACAGAGCTCTTCAGTATGCCCTCGCCTGAAGAAGAAGCAACACCTTCAAACGTCGCGACATGGGCATACTCATTTAATTTTTTCCACTTTATGTTAGTTTGTTATTTTAGTTTGTTATTTTGGGGATTTTATTTCATATTTTAATTCATGTTTTATTGGTTTTCCTTAAAAACTCAAACTGGAGATTAATTAAAACTAAATTTGAAAGAAGACACAGAAAACAAATTGGAATTAGAAATCTTTATTGAATTGAGCCAAAGTAACGGACACGTGATATGACAACCTGTAAAAAGAAATACTTACCTGTAAAAAAGTAAAAAATACTTACCTGAAAGGAAAAACCTGTAAAAGAAATACTTACCTGGACAATTAAAGAACAATTATGAGGTAGAGGGATGTGAGGCTGCGGACCGTCGGGCGCGATGGCCCGTGCACGCCTGTTCCTCCTGGAGTGCGTACAGGACTCGATTGCTGTGACCCTGTCCACTCTGAGAGGGACAGGTTCTTTTTCTCACTCCTAACCAGCCAGCGCCTCGATCCGGTTGGTCTTTGGGTCTCACTCCTAGTTAAGCTAAATCTAGCATCTATGCCCTACCCAAATCATAACCCTAACCCTAACCAATTTGTTTATCTAAAATTAATTGAATCCTAATTGAATTTAGCCCTATTTTACCTACCCCTGATCTAATCTGGCCCTAAAAATTCACAATTTTGGAAAATCCCACTTCTACTTCATTTTTGGAACTAAATCTTAAACCTTAACCCAGTACTAGCTCTGAAGCCCAAGTAATCCTAACCCTAGCTGAAACCTAAAGCCTAACCCACAGTCACATCGCCTTTCTAAATTGTTTACTCCCCCAAGTAGGGTTGAGTCCTCCCAAGGGGGTAGAGAGTTGATAAAAAGCCAAGTCGGCATTAATGGAACCTAAAAATTGGAAGAGAAAGAGACAGATGTAGGCCAAAAGGAAGGGTAAAGGGCAGAGGTCAAGAGAAGGGAAGAAAAGGATGATGAAAAGGAAAAGTCCAAAGGGGAAAGAGGAAAAGACTGAAAATGAAGAGAGAAAGAAGAAAAGGGAAAGATGAGAGCCAAAAAGTCTGGCAGAATTGGAGAAAAGCAAAAAGCTGAAAAGAAATTTAAAAGAAAGCCGAAAAAAAATGCCAAAGGAGGCGGGATCAGAGGAGAGAGTATAAATAGGAGGCTCAAACACAGAGCTCTTCAGTATGCCCTCGCCTGAAGAAGAAGCAACACCTTCAAACGTCATGACATGGGCATACTCATTTAATTTTTTCCACTTTATGTTAGTTTGTTATTTTAGTTTGTTATTTTGGGGATTTTATTTCATATTTTAATTCATGTTTTATTGGTTTTCCTTAAAAACTCAAACTGGAGATTAATTAAAACTAAATTTGAAAGAAGACACAGAAAACAAATTGGAATTAGAAATCTTTATTGAATTGAGCCAAAGTAACGGACACGTGATATGACAACCTGTAAAAAGAAATACTTACCTGTAAAAAAGTAAAAAAATACTTACCTGAAAGGAAAAACCTGTAAAAGAAATACTTACCTGGACAATTAAAGAACAATTATGAGGTAGAGGGATGTGAGGCTGCGGACCGTCGGGTGCGATGGCCCGTGCACGCCTGTTCCTCCTGGAGTGCGTACAGGGACTCGATTGCTGTGACCCTGTCCACTCTGAGAGGGACAGGTTCTTTTTCTCACTCCTAACCAGCCAGCGCCTCGATCCGGTTGGTCTTTGGGTCTCACTCCTAGTTAAGCTAAATCTAGCATCTATGCCCTACCCAAATCATAACCCTAACCCTAACCAATTTGTTTATCTAAAATTAATTGAATCCTAATTGGAATTTAGCCCTATTTTACCTACCCCTGATCTAATCTGGCCCTAAAAATCACAATTTTGGAAAATCCCACTTCTACTTCATTTTTGGAACTAAATCTTAAACCTTAACCCAGTACTAGCTCTGAAGCCCAAGTAATCCTAACCCTAGCTGAAACCTAAAGCCTAACCCACAGTCACATCGCCTTTCTAAATTGTTTACTCCCAAGTAGGGTTGAGTCCTCCCAAGCAGGGTAGAGAGTTGATAAAAAGCCAAGTCGGCATTAATGGAACCTAAAAATTGGAAGAGAAAGAGACAGATGTAGGCCAAAAGGAAGGGTAAAGGGCAGAGGTCAAGAGAAGGGAAGAAAAGGATGATGAAAAGGAAAAGTCCAAAGGGAAAAGAGGAAAAGACTGAAAATGAAGAGAGAAAGAAGAAAAGGGAAAGATGAGAGCCAAAAAGTCTGGCAGAATTGGAGAAAAGCAAAAAGCTGAAAAGAAATTTAAAAGAAAGCCGAAAAAAATGCCAAAGGAGGCGGGATCAGAGGAGAGAGTATAAATAGGAGGCTCAAACACAGAGCTCTTCAGTATGCCCTCGCCTGAAGAAGAAGCAACACCTTCAAACGTCGCGACATGGGCATACTCATTTAATTTTTTCCACTTTATGTTAGTTTGTTATTTTAGTTTGTTATTTTGGGGATTTTATTTCATATTTTAATTCATGTTTTATTGGTTTTCCTTAAAAACTCAAACTGGAGATTAATTAAAACTAAATTTGAAAGAAGACACAGAAAACAAATTGGAATTAGAAATCTTTATTGAATTGAGCCAAAGTAACGGACACGTGATATGACAACCTGTAAAAAGAAATACTTACCTGTAAAAAAGTAAAAAAATACTTACCTGAAAGGAAAAACCTGTAAAAGAAATACTTACCTGGACAATTAAAGAACAATTATGAGGTAGAGGGATGTGAGGCTGCGGACCGTCGGGTGCGATGGCCCGTGCACGCCTGTTCCTCCTGGAGTGCGTACAGGGACTCGATTGCTGTGACCCTGTCCACTCTGAGAGGGACAGGTTCTTTTTCTCACTCCTAACCAGCCAGCGCCTCGATCCGGTTGGTCTTTGGGTCTCACTCCTAGTTAAGCTAAATCTAGCATCTATGCCCTACCCAAATCATAACCCTAACCCTAACCAATTTGTTTATCTAAAATTAATTGAATCCTAATTGAATTTAGCCCTATTTTACCTACCCCTGATCTAATCTGGCCCTAAAAATTCACAATTTTGGAAAATCCCACTTCTACTTCATTTTTGGAACTAAATCTTAAACCTTAACCCAGTACTAGCTCTGAAGCCCAAGTAATCCTAACCCTAGCTGAAACCTAAAGCCCAACCCACAGTCACATCGCCTTTCTAAATTGTTTACTCCCCAAGTAGGGTTGAGTCCTCCCAAGCAGGGTAGAGAGTTGATAAAAAGCCAAGTCGGCATTAATGGAACCTAAAAATTGGAAGAGAAAGAGACAGATGTAGGCCAAAAGGAAGGGTAAAGGGCAGAGGTCAAGAGAAGGGAAGAAAAGGATGATGAAAAGGGAAAAGTCCAAAGGGAAAGAGGAAAAGACTGAAAATGAAGAGAGAAAGAAGAAAAGGGAAAGATGAGAGCCAAAAAGTCTGGCAGAATTGGAGAAAAGCAAAAGCTGAAAAGAAATTTAAAAGAAAGCCGAAAAAAATGCCAAAGGAGGCGGGATCAGAGGAGAGAGTATAAATAGGAGGCTCAAACACAGAGCTCTTCAGTATGCCCTCGCCTGAAGAAGAAGCAACACCTTCAAACGTCGCGACATGGGCATACTCATTTAATTTTTTCACTTTATGTTAGTTTGTTATTTTAGTTTGTTATTTTGGGGATTTTATTTCATATTTTAATTCATGTTTTATTGGTTTTCCTTAAAAACTCAAACTGGAGATTAATTAAAACTAAATTTGAAAGAAGACACAGAAAACAAATTGGAATTAGAAATCTTTATTGAATTGAGCCAAAGTAACGGACACGTGATATGACAACCTGTAAAAAGAAATACTTACCTGTAAAAAAGTAAAAAATACTTACCTGAAAGGAAAAAACCTGTAAAAGAAATACTTACCTGGACAATTAAAGAACAATTATGAGGTAGAGGGATGTGAGGCTGCGGACCGTCGGGTGCGATGGCCCGTGCACGCCTGTTCCTCCTGGAGTGCGTACAGGGACTCGATTGCTGTGACCCTGTCCACTCTGAGAGGGACAGGTTCTTTTTCACTCCCTAACCAGCCAGCGCCTCGATCCGGTTGGTCTTTGGGTCTCACTCCTAGTTAAGCTAAATCTAGCATCTATGCCCTACCCAAATCATAACCCTAACCCTAACCAATTTGTTTATCTAAAATTAATTGAATCCTAATTGGAATTTAGCCCTATTTTACCTACCCCTGATCTAATCTGGCCCTAAAAATTCACAATTTTGGAAAATCCCACTTCTTTCATTTTTGGAACTAAATCTTAAACCTTAACCCAGTACTAGCTCTGAAGCCCAAGTAATCCTAACCCTAGCTGAAACCTAAAGCCTAACCCACAGTCACATCGCCTTTCTAAATTGTTTACTCCCCAAGTAGGGTTGAGTCCTCCCAAGCAGGGTAGAGAGTTGATAAAAAGCCAAGTCGGCATTAATGGAACCTAAAAATTGGAAGAGAAAGAGACAGATGTAGGCCAAAAGGAAGGGTAAAGGGCAGAGGTCAAGAGAAGGGAAGAAAAGGATGATGAAAAGGAAAAGTCCAAAGGGGAAAGAGGAAAAGACTGAAAATGAAGAGAGAAAGAAGAAAAGGGAAGATGAGAGCCAAAAAAAGTCTGGCAGAATTGGAGAAAAGCAAAAAGCTGAAAAGAAATTTAAAAGAAAGCCGAAAAAAAATGCCAAAGGAGGCGGGATCAGAGGAGAGAGTATAAATAGGAGGCTCAAACACAGAGCTCTTCAGTATGCCCTCGCTGAAGAAGAAGCAACACCTTCAAACGTCATGACATGGGCATACTCATTTAATTTTTTCCACTTTATGTTAGTTTGTTATTTTAGTTTGTTATTTTGGGGATTTTATTTCATATTTTAATTCATGTTTTATTGGTTTTCCTTAAAAACTCAAACTGGAGATTAATTAAAACTAAATTTGAAAGAAGACACAGAAAACAAATTGGAATTAGAAATCTTTATTGAATTGAGCCAAAGTAACGGACACGTGATATGACAACCTGTAAAAAGAAATACTTACCTGTAAAAAAGTAAAAAATACTTACCTGAAAGGAAAAAACCTGTAAAAGAAATACTTACCTGGACAATTAAAGAACAATTATGAGGTAGAGGGATGTGAGGCTGCGGACCGTCGGGTGCGATGGCCCGCACACGCCTGTTCCTCCTGGAGTGCGTGCAGGGACTCGATTGCTGTGACCCTGTCCACTCTGAGAGGGACAGGTTCTTTTTCTCACTCCTAACCAGCCAGCGCCTCGATCCGGTTGGTCTTTGGGTCTCACTCCTAGTTAAGCTAAATCTAGCATCTATGCCCTACCCAAATCATAACCCTAACCCTAACCAATTTGTTTATCTAAAATTAATTGAATCCTAATTGAATTTAGCCCTATTTTACCTACCCCTGATCTAATCTGGCCCTAAAATTCACAATTTTGGAAAATCCCACTTCTACTTCATTTTTGGAACTAAATCTTAAACCTTAACCCAGTACTAGCTCTGAAGCCCAAGTAATCCTAACCCTAGCTGAAACCTAAAGCCTAACCCACAGTCACATCGCCTTTCTAAATTGTTTACTCCCCAAGTAGGGTTGAGTCCTCCCAAGCAGGGTAGAGAGTTGATAAAAAGCCAAGTCGGCATTAATGGAACCTAAAATTGGAAGAGAAAGAGACAGATGTAGGCCAAAAGGAAGGGTAAAGGGCAGAGGTCAAGAGAAGGGAAGAAAAGGATGATGAAAAGGAAAAGTCCAAAGGGAAAAGAGAAAAGACTGAAAATGAAGAGAGAAAGAAGAAAAGGGAAAGATGAGAGCCAAAAAGTCTGGCAGAATTGGAGAAAAGCAAAAGCTGAAAAGAAATTTAAAAGAAAGCCGAAAAAAATGCCAAAGGAGGCGGGATCAGAGGAGAGAGTATAAATAGGAGGCTCAAACACAGAGCTCTTCAGTATGCCCTCGCCTGAAGAAGAAGCAACACCTTCAAACGTCATGACATGGGCATACTCATTTAATTTTTTCCACTTTATGTTAGTTTGTTATTTTAGTTTGTTATTTTGGGGATTTTATTTCATATTTTAATTCATGTTTTATTGGTTTTCCTTAAAACTCAAACTGGAGATTAATTAAAACTAAATTTGAAAGAAGACACAGAAAACAAATTGGAATTAGAAATCTTTATTGGAATTGAGCCAAAGTAACGGACACGTGATATGACAACCTGTAAAAAAAATACTTACCTGTAAAAAGTAAAAAAATATACTTACCTGAAAGGAAAAAACTGTAAAAGAAATACTTACCTGGACAATTAAAGAACAATTATGAGGTAGAGGGATGTGAGGCTGCGGACCGTCGGGTGCGATGGCCCGTGCACGCCTGTTCCTCCTGGAGTGCGTACAGGGACTCGATTGCTGTGACCCTGTCCACTCTGAGAGGGACAGGTTCTTTTTCTCACTCCTAACCAGCCAGCCCCGATCCGGTTGGTCTTTGGGTCTCACTCCTAGTTAAGCTAAATCTAGCATCTATGCCCTACCCAAATCATAACCCTAACCCTAACCAATTTGTTTATCTAAAATTAATTGAATCCTAATTGAATTTAGCCCTATTTTACCTACCCCTGATCTAATCTGGCCCTAAAAATTCACAATTTTGGAAAATCCCACTTCTACTTCATTTTTGGAACTAAATCTTAAACCTTAACCCAGTACTAGCTCTGAAGCCCAAGTAATCCTAACCCTAGCTGAAACCTAAAGCCTAACCCCACAGTCACATCGCCTTTCTAAATTGTTTACTCCCCAAGTAGGGTTGAGTCCTCCCAAGCAGGGTAGAGAGTTGATAAAAAGCCAAGTCGGCATTAATGGAACCTAAAAATTGGAAGAGAAAGAGACAGATGTAGGCCAAAAGGAAGGGTAAAGGGCAGAGGTCAAGAGAAGGGAAGAAAAGGATGATGAAAAGGGAAAAGTCCAAAGGGGAAAGAGGAAAAGACTGAAAATGAAGAGAGAAAGAAGAAAAGGGAAAGATGAGAGACCAAAAAGTCTGGCAGAATTGGAGAAAAGCAAAAAGCTGAAAAGAAATTTAAAAGCAAGCCGAAAAAAAATGCCAAAGGAGGCGGGATCAGAGGAGAGAGTATAAATAGGAGGCTCAAACACAGAGCTCTTCAGTATGCCCTCGCCTGAAGAAGAAGCAACACCTTCAAACGTCGCGACATGGGCATACTCATTTAATTTTTTCCACTTTATGTTAGTTTGTTATTTTAGTTTGTTATTTTGGGGATTTTTTTCATTTTTATATTTTATATTCATGTTTTATTGGTTTTCCTTAAAAAAAACTCAAACTGAGATTAATTAAAACTAAATTTGAAAGCTGACACAGAAAACAAATTGGAATTAGAAATCTTTTTTTGAGCCAAAGTAACGGACCGTGATATGACAACCTGTACAAAACAGAAATACTTACCTGTAAAAAAACAACAAACACATAAAAAATACTTACCTGAAAGGAAAAACCTGTAAAAGAAATACTTACCTGGACAATTAAAGAACAATTATGAGGTAGAGGGATGTGAGGCTGTTGCAGGGTGGATGGCCCGTGCACGCCTGTTCCTCCTGGAGTGCGACTCCAGGGACTTCATTGCTGTGACCCTGTCCACTCTGAGAGGGACAGGTTCTTTTTCTCACTCCCCCCCTAACCCTAACCCCTAACCCCTGACCCTTCAGGGACCGGACTCAATCCCACAACCCTAACCCTAACCCTAACCCTAACCCTTGGCATTTGGAACCACTCGGAGGAGGACTTTAAGAAATTCATTAATATACTGGACACTCATGACCCTCAATTAGGCTTAAATACGAATTTGATCATCAGTCGATTGACTTCTTAGACACTACTGTGTACAAGGGACAGTCTTTTCACAACCAACAAACACTGGACATTAAGGTATATTTCAAAACGACAGACACCCACTCATTGCTGTTTAAATCCAGTTATCACCCCAGGCACACCTACAAAGGTCTCGTCAAGTCCCAGCTCATTAGGTTCCATCGGATCTGCACTCAAAGGACGGACTTTTTCGAAGCAGTCAGAACCCTCTTCCGGGCTCTTAGGAAGAGGGGATACTCAAGGTCCTTCCTGAGACATTGTCTTAAGACCTTCCACATCCAAAGACCGCAGATCAATAAAGAATGGATTCCACTCATCACCACCTTTTCACCTAGGAGCAGGTTACTCAATTGCAAACTCAAAAATAACTAACTATAAGATGATCATGGAAAACCAGGGTCTCCTGAGTAGATGTCAAGTAATCTCGGCATACAGGAGAAACAGCAACCTCAAGGACCACCTGGTGAGGGCAAGGCTTGCTCCCTTACAGCCGTTGCAGAAGACCACAGTCTTGGCTGGCACCTTCATTAAACTGGACTTTGTGCAAAATAGGCTCAATAAAACTATATTTAAGATCCTCAGACTTTTACGCCACGCACGACGACCAATTGTGTGTACATGATTTTTTGTTCCAAATGTGACATACAATATATTGGAGAAACCGGAAACTCAATATCAACCAGGATGATGCAACACAGGTATAACATCAAAAACAAAAAAGAAACACACACACTTTTAGTAAAACATTTCATTTCACATGGATATCATTCGCTAAGGGTATCAGGACTGCAAAGTAATTCGACTTGGACGGAGGGAGAACGAAAGAAGATGGAAAGGAAATGGATACGATTATTGGACACACGAGAACCGGGGGGACTGAATATGAAATATAATTAGGCACTTCATTCTAAACCCAAAATACAACCCAAATTCTGGTGAACACTATTCGGTGAGAGTCCTTATCCCGGTCCGTACCCAAGCCTAGCTCCAACCTATTCGGGTTGGTTTAATTTAACCCCACCCCAATACTTTACCCTAACCTCAACCCTTATGGCTTAATTTTACCCCCACCCCAATACTTTACCCTAACCTCAACCCTTATGGCTTTATTTAACCCCACCCCCATACTTTGCCCTAACCTTAACCACTATGACTTTAACCCCACCCCAATTATTTACCCTAACCCTAACCAATTTTTGGGGGTTAATTTCTCTAAAACATAAATAAATAAATAAGTATTTGATTACAATAAACAACAATGTATTATTACATATCACAAACTATTTACAACAAACAACAAATGGGGAATTGGGACATATTGGGGATCAAAAACTTATTAAAACCATTAAAAACACGACATTTGATTTATGACCCTTTTAATCACTTCATAATTTACAGTTAAAACACAACAACAGTCATTAAAATCACACACTTCATTAAAACCCTTAAAACACAATATTGCTGAAATATACAAACCCAAAAATCATAAAAACATAATTCGGTGAAAAAACATACTCATTCAAGTTTAAAATTATAAATATATTTCTCTGCAAACCTACAAAATTCATAAAAACCTAATTGGATTAAAATATAACACTACAAATTTCTAAATCTTATATACATCACTTCAAAAACAATAATTCTTAAAAATCCACATAATTTACAAAATACATTTCATAAAATACAATTTCATTACAAAGGTTAAAAAACACACATTCAGTGTAGTCTAAAACCATCACAGACATTTGAAAACACATTGCCAAATCCAAAATTCAAAAACTCACGTACACGAAACCAAGCCTATAAAAGGCTGCGCAGCAGAGAGGAGCTCATTTGGGAGCTGACCGTTGAAGAGACAACATCTCTCTCTCTGTGCATTCCCAGCTTGAAATTCATTGTGCCCCAGCCTGAGGAAGACCTATCTTGGGTCGAAACGTCATGGGCAGTGGGCACATTAATTCATTGATTTTCACTTATTAAAAATTAAAAAACTTTATTAATTTCATTTATTATTTTTGTTTAAAAACACCAATTTCATTTACGTTTTTTTTCTTCTTTTTTTCTCGCCTTTGTTTGTGATTGTAAATTCATATACACATATTTTTCATATCTAACTAAAATAAATAGCACATCAAAATAATTATTAAATAAAGATAACAAAGGCGACATCAAGAGACACACAAAAGAAAAAATTAAAAATTCAAAACATGGGGTCCCGGATGGACTCGGAGGGCTGGACGGTGGTGCGTCACGGGAGAGGGCGGCTGCCTTCCCGTAGACGTGTCCAGCAGGGGACAAGCGGCAGAGGCAGAGGGATGGACAGAGCACCGTCTGGACCCTTCAGGGACCGGACTCAATCCCACATCCCTAACCAGCCAGTGCCTCCCTTCGCTTCTAGCCGCTACCTTGGACCACAATCTCGTTCATATGCGGCAGTGACACGTGGGATGAATGCCAGATTTGGATCAGGGGGTCGACAAGGGCAGCCTAGGTTGGGGGACCGTTTTAGGCAGCAGCCCACAGACCCCGCTTTTGGAAAATTAGTGCGAAAGTTGCACGCAGTGATCAAGATGGTTCACCATCTGCAAAATGTTTCCCCCAAACCAGGGAAAGCTCATCCACGGATGATTGCTCGAATGGTGGAGGTTTTGGCCTCAATGATTAAGCCCGCATCTCCCACACCACGAACGGTGGATCTCATTTGGGGGAATGCAACAAATTGGGGTTATAACACTTTGCTGATTCTGGAAGAACACTACATGGCAGGCCTGGAGACCATGTTAGTGGATTTAGAAGGGGACTTGGTTCCTGACTGGAAGGTGGCCTTTGAAGTGGCCACACGCTGGGCCCAAGAGGAACCTGCCCCGCATAACCCAAGATGTCTTGGACCATGCGGAGGCCTTGATTTCTTCCAGAAGGGAGAGAGAAGGAGATGTGCCTGCACAGCATGACGCACAGGGTCCTGGACAGGAACTTGTGGTAGAGAGCACCAGGGTGGAAAGGCAAGATGCCCAACAGCAGACATCGATGGTGCAAACTGCACACCCGCAGACCGTGAGCAGTGAACAACAATCCTCACCTCACCAGACGGTTGGTACCATGACGGAGGTGATGGTACATGCAGTGCCTCCTTCTCCTGTTCCACAACATGAGCGACCCTTGGAGCAAAGACCGAAAAACGTAGAGGGTTGCAAAATGCTTGTGTAATTCCACAAGAGGATGATCTCCTACAGATTGAGGAGATCCGGCAGGACTCCCAAGTGACGGGGGCGGGGTGAGCCAGCACCAGCCGAAGGGAGCTGGTTGTTGGATGAAGCAATCCAGGAGCACATTGGGGAAGGTGAAATGTTGACACCGGTGAGTGCTCACGCTCGTTCCAGGGAACAATCCCAAGAGATGGAACAACAAATGGGACAGACCAGTACAGTAGGAGCAGTTTCTCCACGAAACACGTCTGAAGACATGTTTACTTCCACACGAAACCGCAACTCTTGAGAGTGACAAAACATGTCAGAACCGAGCGGAAGATGATAGATTGGGGCCTTAGTGTAAGAAAGAAGTGGCTCATGATAGGGGACTCCAATCTGGCTAGGATTCCGGGATACAGTATCCCGGACCTGCAAATTGACAGTTACCCTGGGGCAAACTTCAGACATGCCCAGGCCTTGATGGCAAAATCCACGAGTGAAGTGGTTGTGGAAAAGGTAGTCTTGGCGTTTGGCCTCAACTGCAAGGGGCAGCGGGCCAAGGAGACTGCAATTAAGCAGCTGCAAGGGGCAGTCAGAGCTGCAAAAAAACACTTCCCATATTCCGAAATTTGGGTCCCGGTGATCAATTATTCTCCTTCGCTTTCGTTGGCAGAACGAACTACTTTGCACACTCTGAACGCTCATATCATGAGGAACCAGCCCTTCATCCCGGCCCTTCCCAGCTCGTCCTTTCAGACTGAATGGGACAACCTGCATTGGACCAGACAAACTGGGAGAGCCATGCTGGAACACTGGGTTTCCCATTTAAACTTAAAATCCCTTAAGCCTCGTGGAGGAGGGGAACGGGGGGTGACAGACCCGTATGTTTCAGAATGTAATGGTGGTAGCTGAGAACTTCAGTTTATCCAAAGCGCAGCTAGATCTGCTGAACCGTGGGTTAACGTTCATCCCTACAGTGGGAGACAATAGGAAACAAAGGACACAATTGTTATTGGACATACAAAACTATCACAGAAAGATAAAATTGGCCACATATTTTGGAAATAAGGAAAACGGAGAAACCACGATTTACACCACCATCACATTGGACACCACCACCACACAAATTACCACCAGAAGTTCATTTTTTGATTAAGCAAGATAATAAGGAAATTCATAAACATGAAAAGATACACAAAGACAAGACAAATCTAACAGAAGATGAAATTCAGGCACTCATAGAATTAAAACACAACAAACACATAGTAATCAAGCCCGCAGACAAGGGGAGTGCGGTTGTCATTTTAGGTAGGGATCAATATATTTTTGAAGCCATGCGTCAGTTGGAGGATACAAATTATTATAGGAAATTAGACAGCCCAATTTACCTGCACACGGTGCCGATGGTGCAACACGTGATAGATCGATTGTACAATAACAAATTCATTAATATCAGGCAGAAACAGTATTTAAAAGGGGAAGTGGAACCCAGAATAAGACGATTTTACATCTTACCCAAAATACACAAGGACCCCGATAAATGGACAATACCATTCAAGATACCGGCTGGGAGACCAATTGTCTCTGATTGTGGGAGTGAGACCTACGCCACGGCCGAGTATATCGATCACTTTCTAAATCCACTCTCAACAAAGCATCCATCATACATAAAAGATACTTACCATTTCATTTCCATAATTAGAAAGTTAAAAATTCCTCCAAATTCATTCTTCTTTTCCATTGATATAGACAGTTTATATACCAATATTGAAACGGAAGCTGGTTTAAGAGCAGTTAAAAAGATTTTTGGCAAATACCCTGACCATCAAAGACCTGATACAGAACTTGTGACTCTACTGGAAATAAATTTGGGACGAAATGATTTTGAATTCAACAATCAGTACTTCCTCCAGGTCAAAGGTGTTGCCATGGGCAAAAAATTCGCCCCCGCCTATGCCAATATCTTCATGGCGGACTGGGAGGAAGCAGCCCTCAACAAGTGTGAGAAGAAACCATTCACATATCTCAGGTACTTAGATGATATATTTGGCATTTGGAACCACTCGGAGGAGGACTTTAAGAAATTCATTAATATACTGGACACTCATGACCCCTCAATTAGGCTTAAATACGAATTTGATCATCAGTCGATTGACTTCTTAGACACTACTGTGTACAAGGGACAGTCTTTTCACAACCAACAAACACTGGACATTAAGGTATATTTCAAAACGACAGACACCCACTCATTGCTGTTTAAATCCAGTTATCACCCCAGGCACACCTACAAAGGTCTCGTCAAGTCCCAGCTCATTAGGTTCCATCGGATCTGCACTCAAAGGACGGACTTTTTCGAAGCAGTCAGAACCCTCTTCCGGGCTCTTAGGAAGAGGGGATACTCAAGGTCCTTCCTGAGACATTGTCTTAAGACCTTCCACATCCAAAGACCGCAGATCAATAAAGAATGGATTCCACTCATCACCACCTTTTCACCTAGGAGCAGGTTACTCAATTGCAAACTCAAAAATAACTATAAGATGATCATGGAAAACCAGGGTCTCCTGAGTAGATGTCAAGTAATCTCGGCATACAGGAGAAACAGCAACCTCAAGGACCACCTGGTGAGGGCAAGGCTTGCTCCCTTACAGCCGTTGCAGAAGACCACAGTCTTGGCTGGCACCTTCATTAAACTGGACTTTGTGCAAAATAGGCTCAATAAAACTATATTTAAGATCCCTCAGACTTTTACGCCACGCACGGCCAATTGTGTGTACATGATTTTTTGTTCCAAATGTGACATACAATATATTGGAGAAACCGGAAACTCAATATCAACCAGGATGATGCAACACAGGTATAACATCAAAAACAAAAAAGAAACACACACACTTTTAGTAAAACATTTCATTTCACATGGATATCATTCGCTAAGGGTATCAGGACTGCAAAGTAATTCGACTTGGACGGAGGGAGAACGAAAGAAGATGGAAAGGAAATGGATACGATTATTGGACACACGAGAACCGGGGGGACTGAATATGAAATATAATTAGGCACTTCATTCTAAACCCAAAATACAACCCAAATTCTGGTGAACACTATTCGGTGAGAGTCCTTATCCCGGTCCGTACCCAAGCCTAGCTCCAACCTATTCGGGTTGGTTTAATTTAACCCCACCCCACCCAATACTTTACCCTAACCTCAACCCTTATGGCTTAATTTTACCCCCACCCCAATACTTTACCCTAACCTCAACCCTTATGGCTTTATTTAACCCCACCCCCATACTTTGCCCTAACCTTAACCACTATGACTTTAACCCCACCCCAATTATTTACCCTAACCCTAACCAATTTTTGGGGGGGTTAATTTCTCTAAAAACATAAATAAATAAATAAGTATTTGATTACAATAAACAACAATGTATTATTACATATCACAAACTATTTACAACAAACAACAAATGGGGAATTGGGACATATTGGGGATCAAAACTTATTAAAACCATTAAAAACACGACATTTGATTTATGACCCTTTTAATCACTTCATAATTTACAGTTAAAACACAACAACAGTCATTAAAATCACACACTTCATTAAAACCCTTAAAAACACAATATTGCTGAAATATACAAACCCAAAAATCATAAAAACATAATTCGGTGAAAAAACATACTCATTCAAGTTTAAAATTATAAATATATTTCTCTGCAAACCTACAAAATTCATAAAAACCTAATTGGATTAAAATATAACACTACAAATTTCTAAATCTTATATACATCACTTCAAAAACAATAATTCTTAAAATCCACATAATTTACAAAATACATTTCATAAAATACAATTTCATTACAAAGGTTAAAAACACACATTCAGTGTAGTCTAAAACCATCACAGACATTTGAAAACACATTGCCAAATCCAAAATTCAAAAACTCACGTACACGAAACCAAGCCTATAAAAGGCTGCGCAGCAGAGAGGAGCTCATTTGGGAGCTGACCGTTGAAGAGACAACATCTCTCTCTCTGTGCATTCCCAGCTTGAAATTCATTGTGCCCCAGCCTGAGGAAGACCTATCTTGGGTCGAAACGTCATGACAGTGGGCACATTAATTCATTGATTTTCACTTATTAAAATTAAAAACTTTATTAATTTCATTTATTATTTTTGTTTAAAAACACCAATTTCATTTACGTTTTTTTTTTCTTTTTTTTCTCGCCTTTGTTTGTGATTGTAAATTCATATACACATATTTTTCATATCTAACTAAAATAAATAGCACATCAAAATAATTATTAAATAAAGATAACAAAGGCGACATCAAGAGACACACAAAAGAAAAAATTAAAAATTCAAAACATGGGGTCCCGGATGGACTCGGAGGGCTGGACGGTGGTGCGTCACGGGAGAGGGCGGCTGCCTTCCCGTAGACGTGTCCAGCAGGGGACAAGCGGCAGAGGCAGAGGGATGGACAGAGCACCGTCTGGACCCTTCAGGGACCGGACTCAATCCCACAACCCTAACCCTAACCCTAACCCTAACCCTTGGCATTTGGAACCACTCGGAGGAGGACTTTAAGAAATTCATTAATATACTGGACACTCATGACCCCTCAATTAGGCTTAAATACGAATTTGATCATCAGTCGATTGACTTCTTAGACACTACTGTGTACAAGGGACAGTCTTTTCACAACCAACAAACACTGGACATTAAGGTATATTTCAAAACGACAGACACCCACTCATTGCTGTTTAAATCCAGTTATCACCCCAGGCACACCTACAAAGGTCTCGTCAAGTCCCAGCTCATTAGGTTCCATCGGATCTGCACTCAAAGGACGGACTTTTTCGAAGCAGTCAGAACCCTCTTCCGGGCTCTTAGGAAGAGGGATACTCAAGGTCCTTCCTGAGACATTGTCTTAAGACCTTCCACATCCAAAGACCGCAGATCAATAAAGAATGGATTCCACTCATCACCACCTTTTCACCTAGGAGCAGGTTACTCAATTGCAAACTCAAAAATAACTATAAGATGATCATGGAAAACCAGGGTCTCCTGAGTAGATGTCAAGTAATCTCGGCATACAGGAGAAACAGCAACCTCAAGGACCACCTGGTGAGGGCAAGGCTTGCTCCCTTACAGCCGTTGCAGAAGACCACAGTCTTGGCTGGCACCTTCATTAAACTGGACTTTGTGCAAAATAGGCTCAATAAAACTATATTTAAGATCCTCAGACTTTTTACGCCACGCACGGCCAATTGTGTGTACATGATTTTTGTTCCAAATGTGACATACAATATATTGGAGAAACCGAAACTCAATATCAACCAGGATGATGCAACACAGGTATAACATCAAAAACAAAAAGAAACACACACACTTTTAGTAAAACATTTCATTTCACATGGATATCATTCGCTAAGGGTATCAGGACTGCAAAGTAATTCGACTTGGACGGAGGGAGAACGAAAGAAGATGGAAAGGAAATGGATACGATTATTGGACACACGAGAACCGGGGGACTGAATATGAAATATAATTAGGCACTTCATTCTAAACCCAAAATACAACCCAAATTCTGGTGAACACTATTCGGAGAGTCCTTATCCCGGTCCGTGCCCAAGCCTAGCTCCAACCTATTCGGGTTGGTTTAATTTAACCCCACCCCAATACTTTACCCTAACCTCAACCCTTATGGCTTAATTTTACCCCCACCCCAATACTTTACCCTAACCTCAACCCTTATGGCTTTATTTAACCCCACCCCATACTTTGCCCTAACCTTAACCACTATGACTTTAACCCCACCCCAATTATTTACCCTAACCCTAACCAATTTTGGGGGTTAATTTCTCTAAAAACATAAATAAATAAATAAGTATTTGATTACAATAAACAACAATGTATTATTACATATCACAAACTATTTACAACAAACAACAAATGGGGAATTGGGACATATTGGGGATCAAAAACTTATTAAAACCATTAAAAACACGACATTTGATTTATGACCCTTTTAATCACTTCATAATTTACAGTTAAAACACAACAACAGTCATTAAAATCACACACTTCATTAAAACCCTTAAAAACACAATATTGCTGAAATATACAAACCCAAAATCATAAAAACATAATTCGGTGAAAAAACATACTCATTCAAGTTTAAAATTATAAATATATTTCTCTGCAAACCTACAAAATTCATAAAAAACCTAATTGGATTAAAATATAACACTACAAATTTCTAAATCTTATATACATCACTTCAAAAACAATAATTCTTAAAAATCCACATAATTTACAAAATACATTTCATAAAATACAATTTCATTACAAAGGTTAAAAACACACATTCAGTGTAGTCTAAAACCATCACAGACATTTGAAAACACATTGCCAAATCCAAAATTCAAAAACTCACGTACACGAAACCAAGCCTATAAAAGGCTGCGCAGCAGAGAGAGGAGCTCATTTGGGAGCTGACCGTTGAAGAGACAACATCTCTCTCTCTGTGCATTCCCAGCTTGAAATTCATTGTGCCCCAGCCTGAGGAAGACCTATCTTGGGTCGAAACGTCATGACAGTGGGCACATTAATTCATTGATTTTCACTTATTAAAAATTAAAAACTTTATTAATTTCATTTATTATTTTTGTTTAAAACACCAATTTCATTTACGTTTTTTTTTCTTTTTTCTCGCCTTTGTTTGTGATTGTAAATTCATATACACATATTTTTCATATCTAACTAAAATAAATAGCACATCAAAATAATTATTAAATAAAGATAACAAAGGCGACATCAAGAGACACACAAAAGAAAAAATTAAAAATTCAAAACATGGGGTCCCGGATGGACTCGGAGGGCTGGACGGTGGTGCGTCACGGGAGAGGGCGGCTGCCTTCCCGTAGACGTGTCCAGCAGGGGACAAGCGGCAGAGGCAGAGGGATGGACAGAGCACCGTCTGGACCCTTCAGGGACCGGACTCAATCCCACATCCCGGCCCTTCCCAGCTCGTCCTTTCAGACTGAATGGGACAACCTGCATTGGACCAGACAAACTGGGAGAGCCATGCTGGAACACTGGGTTTCCCATTTAAACTTAAAATCCCTTAAGCCTCGTGGAGGAGGGGAACGGGGTGACAGACCCCGTATGTTTCAGAATGTAATGGTGGTAGCTGAGAACTTCAGTTTATCCAAAGCGCAGCTAGATCTGCTGAACCGTGGGTTAACGTTCATCCCTACAGTGGGAGACAATAGGAAACAAAGGACACAATTGTTATTGGACATACAAAACTATCACAGAAAGATAAAATTGGCCACATATTTTGGAAATAAGGAAAACGGGAGAAACCACGATTTACACCACCATCACATTGGACACCACCACCACACAAATTACCACCAGAAGTTCATTTTTGATTAAGCAAGATAATAAGGAAATTCATAAACATGAAAAGATACACAAAGACAAGACAAATCTAACAGAAGATGAAATTCAGGCACTCATAGAATTAAAACACAACAAACACATAGTAATCAAGCCCGCAGACAAGGGGAGTGCGGTTGTCATTTTAGGTAGGGATCAATATATTTTTGAAGCCATGCGTCAGTTGGAGGATACAAATTATTATAGGAAATTAGACAGCCCAATTTACCTGCACACGGTGCCGATGGTGCAACACGTGATAGATCGATTGTACAATAACAAATTCATTAATATCAGGCAGAAACAGTATTTAAAAGGGAAGTGGAACCCAGAATAAGACGATTTTACATCTTACCCAAAATACACAAGGACCCCGATAAATGGACAATACCATTCAAGATACCGGCTGGGAGACCAATTGTCTCTGATTGTGGGAGTGAGACCTACGCCACGGCCGAGTATATCGATCACTTTCTAAATCCACTCTCAACAAAGCATCCATCATACATAAAAGATACTTACCATTTCATTTCCATAATTAGAAAGTTAAAAATTCCTCCAAATTCATTCTTCTTTTCCATTGATATAGACAGTTTATATACCAATATTGAAACGGAAGCTGGTTTAAGAGCAGTTAAAAGATTTTTGGCAAATACCCTGACCATCAAAGACCTGATACAGAACTTGTGACTCTACTGGAAATAAATTTGGGACGAAATGATTTTGAATTCAACAATCAGTACTTCCTCCAGGTCAAAGGTGTTGCCATGGGCAAAAATTCGCCCCGCCTATGCCAATATCTTCATGGCGGACTGGGAGGAAGCAGCCCTCAACAAGTGTGAGAAGAAACCATTCACATATCTCAGGTACTTAGATGATATATTTGGCATTTGGAACCACTCGGAGGAGGACTTTAAGAAATTCATTAATATACTGGACACTCATGACCCTCAATTAGGCTTAAATACGAATTTGATCATCAGTCGATTGACTTCTTAGACACTACTGTGTACAAGGGACAGTCTTTTCACAACCAACAAACACTGGACATTAAGGTATATTTCAAAACGACAGACACCCACTCATTGCTGTTTAAATCCAGTTATCACCCCAGGCACACCTACAAAGGTCTCGTCAAGTCCCAGCTCATTAGGTTCCATCGGATCTGCACTCAAAGGACGGACTTTTTCGAAGCAGTCAGAACCCTCTTCCGGGCTCTTAGGAAGAGGGGATACTCAAGGTCCTTCCTGAGACATTGTCTTAAGACCTTCCACATCCAAAGACCGCAGATCAATAAAGAATGGATTCCACTCATCACCACCTTTTCACCTAGGAGCAGGTTACTCAATTGCAAACTCAAAAATAACTATAAGATGATCATGGAAAACCAGGGTCTCCTGAGTAGATGTCAAGTAATCTCGGCATACAGGAGAAACAGCAACCTCAAGGACCACCTGGTGAGGGCAAGGCTTGCTCCCTTACAGCCGTTGCAGAAGACCACAGTCTTGGCTGGCACCTTCATTAAACTGGACTTTGTGCAAAATAGGCTCAATAAAACTATATTTAAGATCCCTCAGACTTTTACGCCACGCACGACGCCAATTGTGTGTACATGATTTTTGTTCCAAATGTGACATACAATATATTGGAGAAACCGAAACTCAATATCAACCAGGATGATGCAACACAGGTATAACATCAAAAAAAAAAGAAACACACACACTTTTAGTAAAACATTTCATTTCACATGGATATCATTCGCTAAGGGTATCAGGACTGCAAAGTAATTCGACTTGGACGGAGGGAGAACGAAAGAAGATGGAAAGGAAATGGATACGATTATTGGACACACGAGAACCGGGGGACTGAATATGAAATATAATTAGGCACTTCATTCTAAACCCAAAATACAACCCAAATTCTGGTGAACACTATTCGGTGAGAGTCCTTATCCCGGTCCGTACCCAAGCCTAGCTCCAACCTATTCGGGTTGGTTTAATTTAACCCCACCCCAATACTTTACCCTAACCTCAACCCTTATGGCTTAATTTTACCCCCACCCCAATACTTTACCCTAACCTCAACCCTTATGGCTTTATTTAACCCCACCCCCATACTTTGCCCTAACCTTAACCACTATGACTTTAACCCCACCCCAATTATTTACCCTAACCCTAACCAATTTTTGGGGGGGTTAATTTCTCTAAAAACATAAATAAATAAATAAGTATTTGATTACAATAAACAACAATGTATTATTACATATCACAAACTATTTACAACAAACAACAAATGGGGAATTGGGACATATTGGGGATCAAAAACTTATTAAAACCATTAAAAACACGACATTTGATTTATGACCCTTTTAATCACTTCATAATTTACAGTTAAAACACAACAACAGTCATTAAAATCACACACTTCATTAAAACCCTTAAAAACACAATATTGCTGAAATATACAAACCCAAAAATCATAAAAACATAATTCGGTGAAAAAACATACTCATTCAAGTTTAAAATTATAAATATATTTCTCTGCAAACCTACAAAATTCATAAAAACCTAATTGGATTAAAATATAACACTACAAATTTCTAAATCTTATATACATCACTTCAAAAACAATAATTCTTAAAAATCCACATAATTTACAAAATACATTTCATAAAATACAATTTCATTACAAAGGTTAAAAAACACACATTCAGTGTAGTCTAAAACCATCACAGACATTTGAAAACACATTGCCAAATCCAAAATTCAAAAACTCACGTACACGAAACCAAGCCTATAAAAGGCTGCGCAGCAGAGAGGAGCTCATTTGGGAGCTGACCGTTGAAGAGACAACATCTCTCTCTCTCTGTGCATTCCCAGCTTGAAATTCATTGTGCCCCAGCCTGAGGAAGACCTATCTTGGGTCGAAACGTCGCGGCAGTGGGCACATTAATTCATTGATTTTCACTTATTAAAAATTAAAAAACTTTATTAATTTCATTTATTATTTTTGTTTAAAAACACCAATTTCATTTACGTTTTTTTTCTTCTTTTTTTCTCGCCTTTGTTTGTGATTGTAAATTCATATACACATATTTTTCATATCTAACTAAAATAAATAGCACATCAAAATAATTATTAAATAAAGATAACAAAGGCGACATCAAGAGACACACAAAAGAAAAAATTAAAAATTCAAAACATGGGGTCCCGGATGGACTCGGAGGGCTGGACGGTGGTGCGTCACGGAGAGGCGGCTGCCTTCCCGTGAGACGTGTCCAGCAGGGGACAAGCGGCAGAGGCAGAGGGATGGACAGAGCACCGTCTGGACCCTTCAGGGACCGGACTCAATCCCACAACCCTAACCCTAACCCTAACCCTAACCCTTGGCATTTGGAACCACTCGGAGGAGGACTTTAAGAAATTCATTAATATACTGGACACTCATGACCCCTCAATTAGGCTTAAATACGAATTTGATCATCAGTCGATTGACTTCTTAGACACTACTGTGTACAAGGGACAGTCTTTTCACAACCAACAAACACTGGACATTAAGGTATATTTCAAAACGACAGACACCCACTCATTGCTGTTTAAATCCAGTTATCACCCCAGGCACACCTACAAAGGTCTCGTCAAGTCCCAGCTCATTAGGTTCCATCGGATCTGCACTCAAAGGACGGACTTTTTTCGAAGCAGTCAGAACCCTCTTCCGGGCTCTTAGGAAGAGGGGATACTCAAGGTCCTTCCTGAGACATTGTCTTAAGACCTTCCACATCCAAAGACCGCAGATCAATAAAGAATGGATTCCACTCATCACCACCTTTTCACCTAGGAGCAGGTTACTCAATTGCAAACTCAAAAATAACTATAAGATGATCATGGAAAACCAGGGTCTCCTGAGTAGATGTCAAGTAATCTCGGCATACAGGAGAAACAGCAACCTCAAGGACCACCTGGTGAGGGCAAGGCTTGCTCCCTTACAGCCGTTGCAGAAGACCACAGTCTTGGCTGGCACCTTCATTAAACTGGACTTTGTGCAAAATAGGCTCAATAAAACTATATTTAAGATCCCTCAGACTTTTACGCCACGCACGGCCAATTGTGTGTACATGATTTTTTGTTCCAAATGTGACATACAATATATTGGAGAAACCGGAAACTCAATATCAACCAGGATGATGCAACACAGGTATAACATCAAAAACAAAAAAACACACACTTTTAGTAAAACATTTCATTTCACATGGATATCATTCGCTAAGGGTATCAGGACTGCAAAGTAATTCGACTTGGACGGAGGGAGAACGAAAGAAGATGGAAAGGAAATGGATACGATTATTGGACACACGAGAACCGGGGGGACTGAATATGAAATATAATTAGGCACTTCATTCTAAACCCAAAATACAACCCAAATTCTGGTGAACACTATTCGGTGAGAGTCCTTATCCCGGTCCGTACCCAAGCCTAGCTCCAACCTATTCGGGTTGGTTTAATTTAACCCCACCCCAATACTTTACCCTAACCTCAACCCTTATGGCTTAATTTTACCCCACCCCAATACTTTACCCTAACCTCAACCCTTATGGCTTTATTTAACCCCACCCCATACTTTGCCCTAACCTTAACCACTATGACTTTAACCCCACCCCAATTATTTACCCTAACCCTAACCAATTTTTGGGGTTAATTTCTCTAAAACATAAATAAATAAATAAGTATTTGATTACAATAAACAACAATGTATTATTACATATCACAAACTATTTACAACAAACAACAAATGGGGAATTGGGACATATTGGGGATCAAAAACTTATTAAAACCATTAAAAACACGACATTTGATTTATGACCCTTTTAATCACTTCATAATTTACAGTTAAAACACAACAACAGTCATTAAAATCACACACTTCATTAAAACCCTTAAAAACACAATATTGCTGAAATATACAAACCCAAAAATCATAAAAACATAATTCGGTGAAAAAACATACTCATTCAAGTTTAAAATTATAAATATATTTCTCTGCAAACCTACAAAATTCATAAAAACCTAATTGGATTAAAATATAACACTACAAATTTCTAAATCTTATATACATCACTTCAAAAACAATAATTCTTAAAATCCACATAATTTACAAAATACATTTCATAAAATACAATTTCATTACAAAGGTTAAAAACACACATTCAGTGTAGTCTAAAACCATCACAGACATTTGAAAACACATTGCCAAATCCAAAATTCAAAAACTCACGTACACGAAACCAAGCCTATAAAAGGCTGCGCAGCAGAGAGGAGCTCATTTGGGAGCTGACCGTTGAAGAGACAACATCTCTCTCTCTGTGCATTCCCAGCTTGAAATTCATTGTGCCCCAGCCTGAGGAAGACCTATCTTGGGTCGAAACGTCATGACAGTGGGCACATTAATTCATTGATTTTCACTTATTAAAAATTAAAAACTTTATTAATTTCATTTATTATTTTTGTTTAAAAACACCAATTTCATTTACGTTTTTTTTTCTTTTTTTTTCTCGCCTTTGTTTGTGATTGTAAATTCATATACACATATTTTTCATATCTAACTAAAATAAATAGCACATCAAAATAATTATTAAATAAAGATAACAAAGGCGACATCAAGAGACACACAAAAGAAAAAATTAAAAATTCAAAACATGGGGTCCCGGATGGACTCGGAGGGCTGGACGGTGGTGCGTCACGGGAGAGAGGGCGGCTGCCTTCCGTGAGCGTGTCCAGCAGGGGACAAGCGGCAGAGGCAGAGGGATGGACAGAGCACCGTCTGGACCCTTCAGGGACCGGACTCAATCCCACATCCCTAACCAGCCAGTGCCTCCCTTCGCTTCTAGCCGCTACCTTGGACCACAATCTCGTTCATATGCGGCAGTGACACGTGGGATGAATGCCAGATTTGGATCAGGGGGTCGACAAGGGCAGCCTAGGTTGGGGGACCGTTTTAGGCAGCAGCCCACAGACCCCGCTTTTGGAAAATTAGTGCGAAAGTTGCACGCAGTGATCAAGATGGTTCACCATCTGCAAAATGTTTCCCCAAACCAGGGAAAGCTCATCCACGGATGATTGCTCGAATGGTGGAGGTTTTGGCCTCAATGATTAAGCCCGCATCTCCCACACCACGAACGGTGGATCTCATTTGGGGAATGCAACAAATTGGGGTTATAACACTTTGCTGATTCTGGAAGAACACTACATGGCAGGCCTGGAGACCATGTTAGTGGATTTAGAAGGGACTTGGTTCCTGACTGGAAGGTGGCCTTTGAAGTGGCCACACGCTGGGCCCGCAGGAACCCTGCCCGCATAACCCAAGATGTCTTGGACCATGCGGAGGCCTTGATTTCTTCCAGAAGGGAGAGAGAGGAGATGTGCCTGCACAGCATGACGCACAGGGTCCTGGACAGGAACTTGTGGTAGAGAGCACCAGGGTGGAAAGGCAAGATGCCCAACAGCAGACATCGATGGTGCAAACTGCACACCCGCAGACCGTGAGCAGTGAACAACAATCCTCACCTCACCAGACGGTTGGTACCATGACGGAGGTGATGGTACATGCAGTGCCTCCTTCTCCTGTTCCACAACATGAGCGACCCTTGGAGCAAAGACCGAAACGTAGAGGGTTGCAAAATGCTTGTGTAATTCCACAAGAGGATGATCTCCTACAGATTGAGGAGATCCGGCAGGACTCCCAAGTGACGGGGGCGGGTGAGCCAGCACCAGCCGAAGGGAGCTGGTTGTTGGATGAAGCAATCCAGGAGCACATTGGGGAAGGTGAAATGTTGACACCGGTGAGTGCTCACGCTCGTTCAGGGAACAATCCCAAGAGATGGAACAACAAATGGGACAGACCAGTACAGTAGGAGAAGTTTCTCCACGAAACACGTCTGAAGACATGTTTACTTCCACACCGAAACCGCAACTCTTGAGAGTGACAAAACATGTCAGAACCGAGCGGAAGATGATAGATTGGGGCCTTAGTGTAAGAAAGAAGTGGCTCATGATAGGGGACTCCAATCTGGCTAGGATTCCGGGATACAGTATCCCGGACCTGCAAATTGACAGTTACCCTGGGGCAAACTTCAGACATGCCCAGGCCTTGATGGCAAAATCCACGAGTGAAGTGGTTGTGGAAAAGGTAGTCTTGGCGTTTGGCCTCAACTGCAAGGGGCAGCGGGCCAAGGAGACTGCAATTAAGCAGCTGCAAGGGGGCAGTCAGAGCTGCAAAAACACTTCCCATATTCCGAAATTTGGGTCCCGGTGATCAATTATTCTCCTTCGCTTTCGTTGGCAGAACGAACTACTTTGCACACTCTGAACGCTCATATCATGAGGAACCAGCCCTTCATCCCGCCCTTCCCAGCTCGTCCTTTCAGACTGAATGGGACAACCTGCATTGGACCAGACAAACTGGGAGAGCCATGCTGGAACACTGGGTTTCCCATTTAAACTTAAAATCCCCTTAAGCCTCGTGGAGGAGGGGAACGGGGTGACAGACCCGTATGTTTCAGAATGTAATGGTGGTAGCTGAGAACTTCAGTTTATCCAAAGCGCAGCTAGATCTGCTGAACCGTGGGTTAACGTTCATCCCTACAGTGGGAGACAATAGGAAACAAAGGACACAATTGTTATTGGACATACAAAACTATCACAGAAAGATAAAATTGGCCACATATTTTGGAAATAAGGGAAAACGGGAGAAACCACGATTTACACCACCATCACATTGGACACCACCACCACACAAATTACCACCAGAAGTTCATTTTTTGATTAAGCAAGATAATAAGGAAATTCATAAACATGAAAAGATACACAAAGACAAGACAAATCTAACAGAAGATGAAATTCAGGCACTCATAGAATTAAAACACAACAAACACATAGTAATCAAGCCCGCAGACAAGGGGAGTGCGGTTGTCATTTTAGGTAGGGATCAATATATTTTTGAAGCCATGCGTCAGTTGGAGGATACAAATTATTATAGGAAATTAGACAGCCCAATTTACCTGCACACGGTGCCGATGGTGCAACACGTGATAGATCGATTGTACAATAACAAATTCATTAATATCAGGCAGAAACAGTATTTAAAAGGGGAAGTGGAACCCAGAATAAGACGATTTTACATCTTACCCAAAATACACAAGGACCCCGATAAATGGACAATACCATTCAAGATACCGGCTGGGAGACCAATTGTCTCTGATTGTGGGAGTGAGACCTACGCCACGGCCGAGTATATCGATCACTTTCTAAATCCACTCTCAACAAAGCATCCATCATACATAAAAGATACTTACCATTTCATTTCCATAATTAGAAAGTTAAAAATTCCTCCAAATTCATTCTTCTTTTCCATTGATATAGACAGTTTATATACCAATATTGAAACGGAAGCTGGTTTAAGAGCAGTTAAAAAGATTTTTGGCAAATACCCTGACCATCAAAGACCTGATACAGAACTTGTGACTCTACTGGAAATAAATTTGGGACGAAATGATTTTGAATTCAACAATCAGTACTTCCTCCAGGTCAAAGGTGTTGCCATGGGCAAAAATTCGCCCCGCCTATGCCAATATCTTCATGGCGGACTGGGAGGAAGCAGCCCTCAACAAGTGTGAGAAGAAACCATTCACATATCTCAGGTACTTAGATGATATATTTGGCATTTGGAACCACTCGGAGGAGGACTTTAAGAAATTCATTAATATACTGGACACTCATGACCCCTCAATTAGGCTTAAATACGAATTTGATCATCAGTCGATTGACTTCTTAGACACTACTGTGTACAAGGGACAGTCTTTTCACAACCAACAAACACTGGACATTAAGGTATATTTCAAAACGACAGACACCCACTCATTGCTGTTTAAATCCAGTTATCACCCCAGGCACACCTACAAAGGTCTCGTCAAGTCCCAGCTCATTAGGTTCCATCGGATCTGCACTCAAAGGACGGACTTTTTCGAAGCAGTCAGAACCCTCTTCCGGGCTCTTAGGAAGAGGGATACTCAAGGTCCTTCCTGAGACATTGTCTTAAGACCTTCCACATCCAAAGACCGCAGATCAATAAAGAATGGATTCCACTCATCACCACCTTTTCACCTAGGAGCAGGTTACTCAATTGCAAACTCAAAAATAACTATAAGATGATCATGGAAAACCAGGGTCTCCTGAGTAGATGTCAAGTAATCTCGGCATACAGGAGAAACAGCAACCTCAAGGACCACCTGGTGAGGGCAAGGCTTGCTCCCTTACAGCCGTTGCAGAAGACCACAGTCTTGGCTGGCACCTTCATTAAACTGGACTTTGTGCAAAATAGGCTCAATAAAACTATATTTAAGATCCCTCAGACTTTTACGCCATCACGGCCAATTGTGTGTACATGATTTTTGTTCCAAATGTGACATACAATATATTGGAGAAACCGAAAACTCAATATCAACCAGGATGATGCAACACAGGTATAACATCAAAACAAAAAAGAAACACACACACTTTTAGTAAAACATTTCATTTCACATGGATATCATTCGCTAAGGGTATCAGGACTGCAAAGTAATTCGACTTGGACGGAGGGAGAACGAAAAGAAGATGGAAAGGAAATGGATACGATTATTGGACACACGAGAACCGGGGGACTGAATATGAAATATAATTAGGCACTTCATTCTAAACCCAAAATACAACCCAAATTCTGGTGAACACTATTCGGTGAGAGTCCTTATCCCGGTCCGTGCCCAAGCCTAGCTCCAACCTATTCGGGTTGGTTTAATTTAACCCCACCCCAATACTTTACCCTAACCTCAACCCTTATGGCTTAATTTTACCCCACCCCAATACTTTACCCTAACCTCAACCCTTATGGCTTTATTTAACCCCACCCCATACTTTGCCCTAACCTTAACCACTATGACTTTAACCCCACCCCAATTATTTACCCTAACCCTAACCAATTTTTGGGGGTTAATTTCTCTAAAACATAAATAAATAAATAAGTATTTGATTACAATAAACAACAATGTATTATTACATATCACAAACTATTTACAACAAACAACAAATGGGGAATTGGGACATATTGGGGATCAAAAACTTATTAAAACCATTAAAAACACGACATTTGATTTATGACCCTTTTAATCACTTCATAATTTACAGTTAAAACACAACAACAGTCATTAAAATCACACACTTCATTAAAACCCTTAAAAACACAATATTGCTGAAATATACAAACCCAAAAATCATAAAAACATAATTCGGTGAAAAAACATACTCATTCAAGTTTAAAATTATAAATATATTTCTCTGCAAACCTACAAAATTCATAAAAACCTAATTGGATTAAAATATAACACTACAAATTTCTAAATCTTATATACATCACTTCAAAAACAATAATTCTTAAAAATCCACATAATTTACAAAATACATTTCATAAAATACAATTTCATTACAAAGGTTAAAAAACACACATTCAGTGTAGTCTAAAACCATCACAGACATTTGAAAACACATTGCCAAATCCAAAATTCAAAAACTCACGTACACGAAACCAAGCCTATAAAAGGCTGCGCAGCAGAGAGGAGCTCATTTGGGAGCTGACCGTTGAAGAGACAACATCTCTCTCTCTCTGTGCATTCCCAGCTTGAAATTCATTGTGCCCCAGCCTGAGGAAGACCTATCTTGGGTCGAAACGTCATGACAGTGGGCACATTAATTCATTGATTTTCACTTATTAAAAATTAAAAAACTTTATTAATTTCATTTATTATTTTTGTTTAAAAACACCAATTTCATTTACGTTTTTTTTCTTCTTTTTTTCTCGCCTTTGTTTGTGATTGTAAATTCATATACACATATTTTTCATATCTAACTAAAATAAATAGCACATCAAAATAATTATTAAATAAAGATAACAAAGGCGACATCAAGAGACACACAAAAGAAAAAATTAAAAATTCAAAACATGGGGTCCCGGATGGACTCGGAGGGCTGGACGGTGGTGCGTCACGGGAGAGGGCGGCTGCCTTCCCGTAGACGTGTCCAGCAGGGGACAAGCGGCAGAGGCAGAGGGATGGACAGAGCACCGTCTGGACCCTTCAGGGACCGGACTCAATCCCACATCCCCAACCCCCTTCCCTTACCCTAACCCTAATTCCTTTCCCCATTCCCAATCCCCTTCCCCTAGTCCTAATCCTAACCCTATTCCACACTCCTATCCCCTATCCTGTTACCTTACCCTAACCCTAACCACCTTTCCCACTCCTAGCCCTAACCCCAACCCACTGTCCCAACCCTTGTCCTAATCCCCTTCCCTACTCCTATTCCTAACCCTAGTCCCATCCCCTTCCCCCACCCCCACTTATTTTGGTTTTGTACATTCTATTGTAAATAGTTTAAAAATTTAATATATAAGTTTTGTAAGTTTAAATTAGGGGTTACAACAATTTACACACAGTTTGAATAAATATATGAATAAATAAATACTTGTCATAAATAAATAAATTAATAAATAATTTAGTTTAAAAAGTTTTTCTGTAAATAGTTAATTTATTTTATATACACACCATTTAGTTCATATTATTTCATATGGTGTGGTTTTAGTTCATTAAAAAATTATTGGTAAGATTTAAAAACGTTTTGGTGAATTCATTTAGATTGTGGGGATTTCTTTTTGTTTAAAATTCAGAAGCCGTAGGGGCGGAGCCAGAGCTTATTTAAGGGGTGAGCCTGCAGACCAGGCTCATTCTTTCGTTGCCCTTCGACAGAGACAGTCGCTTTTTTCAGCAGACTACTTTTAGTTAGTTTTGAGTGTGCCCAGGCCTGAAGAAGACCAATAGTGGTCGAAACGTCGCCACAGCGGCACACGATTTTTGTTTTTGAACCTTTTGCAAGGCATTTTTAGTTTGTAAGAGTTTAATTTAATTTTTTACTTTTATTTTTTTATTGTTTTATTTTTTTAATAGAAAATAAAAAAAACAAAAAAAACAAAAAAACAACAAAAATAACAAAAAAATATTGAAATTTTCACCAGCCCTCCATTATGGCTGATGGAGGGTGGCAGCAGGTCCGCTATGGGAGGAGGGGTCGCTCCCGTATGCAGACCAATATTAATCGACCCCAAATTCAAGACCGGGATTGGTCTTCTTGGGACCGGGGAGGGAGGGGCCCAGGAGGGAAGGACCGCGCATACCTCGGTCCTCCCCAGGGAGGACGGGGCCGTAACCCACCCCCTAACCCTAACCCTAACCCCTTCACATTGGCCCTAAACCTAACCTCAGGGGACCCTGTGATGGACCTGTTTGGGACCCTAATCCCAACCTCCCACCATCCTCCTTTATCCCTTCTCCCCTCACCTCTCTAACCCCATCCAGGGGACTTCATTTTAAAACTCCCCTGAGTTATGCTGGGCGGGTCCTGGACACCTGAGATGAGTGCAGGTATGGTCTGTGCACCGGAGCCCGGCCCCCCTTGGGGACCGAGCTCCCAAACTTTATTTCCCCTAACCCCTAACCCTAACCCTAACAAAGGCTTCACCAGAGACAAGACAAAAACAACACAACAAAAAAACAAAAAAATGGTCTACCTGGAGGATGACCAGGATTGGATCCCTGTACGGTACCGGGGACGGCGCTTAGTGCCTGGTGGCCGTAACAGGCAGTGGAGTAGCGGGAGGGCCCAAGGGAAGGACCGTGCACCTCCGCGTCCCTTCAGGGACCGGAACACTTTTCCTCTCCCTAACCCCCTAACCATGGGGGGGTCCCCTAACACAAAAAGACAGAAAAAGACAAAAAGTCACGTACAAAGACAGAAAGACAAAAAAAGAGTGAGAGAAAACAAAGAGAGTAACGTACACGAAACAACAGGAGAGGATTAAAGGAAGGGGGTGCCATAAACATAAATACAGTGAACACAAGGACGGGATGTCAAAACAGACAGGGGGTGCCATTAAAAGATAAAGAAAAACAAGGAGATGAAAGAAAACAAAGAGAAAAACAAGTGAAAGATAAAGAGAAAAACAGTAAGAAAAACAAAGATATGAAAGAAAAGGAATACAGAAAAACAAGTGAAAGATAAAGAGAAAAACAGTAAGAAAAAGAAAGATATGAAAGAAAAGGAATACAGAAAAACAAGTGAAAAACAAAGAGAAAAACGTTAAGACAAAGAGAAAAAACAAGTAAAAGCAAAAGAATGTTTCACAAAAACTAAGAAAGAATTTTTAACTCAAAACACAAATGGGAGGAGCTAGGAAAAGTATAAAAAGCCAAGGGAGGCAAACATCTCAGGCTACCAGCTTGCTGGTGGCCTGCTCTTACACAAACCCTAGAAAAAACAGAAAAAGCCTAAAAAAATGGAAAAAGATAAAAAACAGAAAAAGAAGCCTAAATAGAGTGGATACTAAGGAT
>NW_024108787.1:2500-28993 GCF_013358895.1 Oreochromis aureus | reverse complement strand
TCTCTTTATTCTTTATCTTTATTATTCTTCATCTGCAAGTTGCTTCCGTGCGACGCTTTTTTCGGCACTTAACTACTGCCTCAGTTTTCAGCCGATTTTCACCGTTCAAACTCTATACTGTTCTGCTCTTTCTGCTAATTTCCTGCTATGACTTTTGGTGTTTATTACTCTTATACTTTTTAAAATATTACACTTTTTTCCTTTAATTTGTCCCATTGAAATGAATGGAAAACTTCCACAATTCTGCTAAAACTTGCTTGTCTTTGAAACTTAACTACTTTGTCATACTTTCACCTAGATACTCCATTCAAACTTTAAAATGTTCTCAGATTATTGGGCTATTCCTGAATGATTCAGCTTTTTCAGATCTTCTACTGTTTTAATCTTATCTCTCTTTAAGTTTTCAGTTGCAAAATTGTGATTTTTCAGAAAATACATGCGTTGCTATGGTTGCTATGCAATTAACTCAGAGTGAGTGCTGGTCCGTTCTGAATTTTCTCTTCATTTCTGAACGACTTCTTGCTACTCGCTCAATTTCCACTCAACCCCCACAAATTATACATCAAAACGTAGGTATTTTTGCTGGCTTTCAGAAAATGTCACCATCATTGTTGTGGGACTTATAGATTTTTTGCAAATCTCCTCAGAGTAACATAAAGTCTCAAAACTCTCCATAGAAACTCAATGGAGAGTTTCTTCAAAATCAGCGCTGGAATTCTCTAATGAGAGGCATTTTCAAATCGTCATATCTCCTTAACGAAACAAAGTTGAGACATGAGGCTTGTGCCCATATATCTTCAGACATCCCTGATGCTCACAATTCAAGAATTTTTTTTCCCACCTATTACCGTTTTGAGATGAGTTACATTTGTTTGAGGGTAGGAAATTTGTGCCTTGCTCAGATCTCTTCAGATTTCAAACTCTGGAAATGAGGCACTTTTTTTCTCGTCATATCTTTTGATGGATTTCAACAGAGACCTGAAAATTTCCATGACTGTTCACCAAAGCCTGCTGTTTCTTACAGTGAAAGAATGATTTTGATGCTCCATATAGATTTAGAGTTACAAAACGTTGTTTGAGGGCAAGTCAAGGCAGTTTTGCTTTGCCTCTACTCAGTTACAGTGTGTTACAAGTCATATATCTTCAATAATTTATATTTTATCTCTGAATTATGAAGACCTGCAGATTCCCCCATCTCTTCTGAACAAAACGGTGTGAGAATGACCGTTCTAGCTCCTACGGTTAGGAAATTATGGCCATTTGTTCGAGGGGAATCCTTAATGTGAGAAATACACTGAAGAAAACCCATAGCTTTCTCTGTGTCTGTGTGTGTAAGTGCTGATTACAGCAGGTGCAGCCAATTTAGCTGACCTAGATATACCAAGCCCAGACTCTCAACAGCCCCTGTACACTTTGCTCTCTGTGTATGCGTGTGTGAGTATCAATATTTCTCCCATGTTAAAGTATTACTCCTCCATAATAGTATTTGTGCTAAATCAAAGTACTTCTACTACATCTTAGTACTTCTGCTCAATCATAGTATTTCTGCTAAATCATAGTATTTTTGAAAAATCATGGTGTTTGTGCCAAATCATGGTTTTGGGGCAAAACCATAATATTTATTTTATGTTATAGTATTACTACTAAGTGGAGGAATGTGTGTTATGTTATAGTATATTTGCTGAATATAGTATATCTGCCAAATCATAGTATTTATCCCAAATCATAGTATTTGTGTAAAATTACAGTATTTCTGCTAAAAAGCAGAAATAGTACCTTTTAGCAGAAATTGGTGTCAAAAGATATTATTTATGTTAAAACATAGTATTTCTGCTAAATCATAGTATTTTTGCCAAATCATAGTATTTGTACTTATTCATAGTACTTGTGCCAAATCATAGTATTTGTACCCAATCATAGTATTTCTGCAATATGATCGTATTTGTGCCAAATCATGGTATCTTTTTGCCAAATCATGGTATTTGTGCCAAATCATGTTATTTGTGCCCAGTTAAAATTTCTGTTATATTATAGTGTTACTACTAAGTCGTAGAATTTCTGTTATGTTATAGTATATCTGCTGATTATAGTATATGTGCCAAATAATAGTATTTATAGCAAATCATAGTATTACTGCCCAAACATAGTATTTCTTGTAGTATTTGTAGTAGTAGTTGTTGTAGTATTTCTGCAAAATCATAGTATATCTGTTATGTTATAGTATTACTACTAAGGCATAGTATTCCTACCAAATCATAGTATTCCAAATCATAGTATTACTGCAATTCCATAGTATTTGAGCGAAATCGTAGTATTTGTGCAAAAACATACTATGTCTGCAAAATCACATTATATCTGCTATGTTATAGTATTACTACTAAGGCATAGTATTTCTACCAAATCATAGTATTCCTTCAAAATCATAGTATCACTGCAATTTCATAGTATTTGAGCGAAACTGTAGTATTTGTACTAAATCATGGTACTTGTGCCAAATCATAGTATTTTTGCAAATCATATTATTTGAACCAAAACATTGTATTTGTCACGAAGTCATAGTATTTCTTCTAAATCATAGTATTTCACCCAAATCTCAGTAGTTGTGCTAAAACCCAGTATTATTGCCAAATCGTAGTATTTGTACTGAAACATAGTATTTGTGCCAATAAGAGTATTTGTACTAAATCATAGTACTTGTGCCAAATCATAGTATTTCTGCCATATTGTGCTAGTTGTGCAAAAACATAGACTGTCTGCAAAATCATAGTATATCTGTTATGTTATAGTATTACTACTAAGTCACAGTATTTCTGCCAATTCGTAGTATTTGTACTAAATCATACTACTCGTGCCAAATCATAGTATTGAAATCAAAATATAGTATTTGTACCAAAGCATTGTATTTGTAACAAAGTACAGTATTTCTGCCAAATCATAGAATTACTGCAATTTCATAGTATTTTGAGGAATCCCTTTTGTTATAGTATTACTTCTAAGTCATAGTATTTCTGCTTTGTCATAGTATTTGTACTGAAACATAGTATTTCTGCCAAATCATAGTATTACTGCTATTTCATATTATTTGAGTGAAATTACAGTGTTTCTGCAAAGACATAGTATTTCTGCCAAATCATAGTATTACTGCTATTTCATAGTATTTGAGTGAAATTACAGTGTTTCTGCAAAAACATTGGTTGGTATTGGTTTTAGTTACCTTTGGCGTATGTGCTAGCTAGCAATAGCTATGGCAGCCCAGTTATTTTATTGTTTTGGGCTTGTTCCTGCTTTGTTTTTTTCCCCCTGCAAATTTATGTGAATTTGTACACTGTAATATCGCTGTATTACGTAATGGCTAAGTAGGAGGCTGACTGTTACTAAGTGCATCAGTGTACATAGGTCATCTGTTGTGTTGGAGTGCCCTCTTGTGGCGCCTTTTGGGTAGTGCCTTAGTAAACATGAACACTGCAAAGAAGTGGTATCAGACTGGTTTGTAGTGGAGGAATTTGTTGCCAGTTTCTTTCATCTTTAATCCGTATTCATGTTGTAATGTAGTAACTTTTGTGGCACAAATACCACAATATGGCAGAAACACTATGTTTTGGCACAAATACTTTGATTTGGTATACTTTAGCTTCTTCACCCCTTTTCAGCAAAATTTTCATTTTTTTCACCCCTTTTCAGCACAAATTCCAGCTTTTTTGGCTGTTTTCAGAAAAAAAAACTCTTTTCAGCAGAAACTCTGCTGATCCACCTCTTTTCTGCAAAACTTTCAGCCTTTTCACCTGTTATCAGCACAATTCTCAGCAGCTTCTGCTCATTTCAGCAGAATTGTCCGTCTCTCCACAACAACTTTTTGCAACTTTTCATCTTTTTCAGCTTTTCAGCAGAGAGCTTCAGCGTCAAGGCATCCACACAGCATTTTCGCAGGAAATGCAAATTTTTCTAGTTCTTTATTATTGTGTGGATGCCCTAAAAGGGCATCCACACAGGGCCTGCTATGACTTTTGGTGTTTATTACTGTTATACTTATTAAAATATTACACTTTTTTCCTTTAATTTGTCCTATTGAAATGAATGGGAAACTTCCACAATTCTGCTAAAACTTGCTTGTTTTAGAAACTTAACTACGTCCTCATACTTTCACCTAGAAACTCCATTCAAACTTTAAAATGTTCTCAGATTATTGGGCTATTCCTGAGTGATTCAGCTGTTTCAGATCTTCTACCGTTTTAATTTTATACCTCTTTAAGTTTTCAGTTGCAAAATTGTGATTTTTCAGAAAATACATGTGTTGCTATGGTTGCTATGCAATTAACTCAGAGTGAGGGCTGCTCTGTTCTGAATTTTCTCTTCATGTCTGAACAACTTCTTGCAACTCGCTCAATTTCCACTCAACCCCACAAATTATACATCAAAATGTAGGTATTTTTGCTGGCTTTCAGAAAATGTCACTATCATTGTTGTGGGCGTTACAGAATTTTGGCAAATCTCCTCAGACCAACACAAAGTCTGAAAACTCTCCATAGAGAGTCAATGGAGAGTTTGTTCAAACTCAGCACTGGAATTCTCTAATGAGAGGCATTTTCGAATCGTCATATCTCCTTAACGAAACAAAGTTGAGACATGACGCTTGTGCCAATATATCTTCAGATACCCCTGATGCTCACAATTCAAGAATTTTTTTCTCACCTATTACCGTTTGGCCATGAATTACATTTGTTTGAGGGTAGGAAATTGTGCCTTGCTCTGATCTCTTCAGATTTCAAACTCTGGAAATGAGGCACTTTTTTCTCTCGTCATATCTATCTTTTGATGGATTTCCACAGAGACCTGAAAATTCCCATGACTGTTCACCAAAGCCTGCTGTTTCTTACGGTGCAAGAATGATTTTGATGCTCCATATAGATTTAGAGTTACAAAACGTTGTTTGAGGGCAAGTCAAGGCAGTTTTGCTTTGCCTCTACTCAGTTACAGTGTATTACAAGTCATATATCTTCAATAATTTATATTTTATCTCTGAATTATGAAGACCTGCAGATTCCTCCATCTCTTCTGAACAAAACGGTGTCAGAATGAGCGTTCTAGCCCCTACGGTTAGGAAATTATGGCCATTTGTTCAAGGGGAATGCTGAATGTGAGAAATACACTGCAGAAAACTTTTACCTCTCTCTGTCTGTCTGTGTGTGTAAGGGCTGATTACATCAGGTGCAGCTAATTTAACTGACCTAGATATACCAAGCCCAGACTCTTAACAGCCACTGTTCCCTTTAGGCTCTGTGTATGTGTATGTTTGTGTGTCTGTATCAATATTTCTCCCATGTTAAAGTATTACCCTCCATAATAGTATTTCTGTTAAATCAAAGTACTTCTACTACATCTTAGTACTTCTGCTCAATCATGGTATTTCTGCTAAATCATAGTATTTTTGCCAAATCATGGTTTTTGTGCCAAATCATAACATTTATGTTATGTTATAGTATTACTACTAAGTGGAGGAATTTCTGTCATATTATAGTGTATGTACTGATTACAGTATATCTGCCAAATCATAGTATTTATACCAAATCATGGTATTTATGCAAAATTAGTATTTCTGCTAAAAAGCAGAAATAGTACCTTTAGCAGAAATTTACGCCAAAAGATAGTATTTATGTTAAAACATAGTATTTCTGCTAAATCATAGTATTCCTGCCAAATCATAGTATTTGTACTGAAACATAGTATTTCTGACCATTCGTAGTATTTGTACTAAATCATAGTACTTGTGCCAAATCATAGTATTTGTGCCAAGGCATCGTATTTGTATGGAGTCATAGTATTTCTTCTAATTCAAAGTATTTCAGTCAAATCTCAGAAGTTGTGGTAAAACGCAGTATTTCTGACAAATCATAGTATTTGTACCCAATCATAGTATTTCTGCCATATCATTGTATTTGTGCCCAATCATGGTATTTTTACCAAATCATGGTGTTTTTGCCAAATCATGGTATTAGTGACAAATTTTAATATTTGTGCCCAATTAATATTTCTGATATGTTATAGTATTATTACTGAGTCATAGAATTTCTGTTATGTTATAGTATATCTGCTGAATATAGTATATGTGCCAAATCATAGTATTTGTGCTAAAACATAGTATTTCTGCTATATTGTGGTATTTGTGCAAAAACATAGAATGTCTGCAAAATCATATTATATTTATTATATTATAGTATTACTACTAAGTCACAGTATTTCTGCCAATTCGTAGTATTTGTACTAAATCATAGTACTTGTGTCAAATCATAGCATTTGTTGCAAATCATAGTATTCTAACCAAAACATAGTATTTGTAACGAAAGTTATCAGATTTGTAATGAAGTCATAGTATGCCTTCTAAATCATAGTATTTCAGTCAAATCTCAGTAGTTGCCCTAAAACGCAGTATTATTGCCAAACATAGTATTTGTACCCAATCATGGTATTTTTGCAGAAACAGTATTGCTGCAAAACATGGTTTTATTTCAATTTCATAGTATTCGAGCAAAATGATGTGATATGTGCAAAAATATAGTATGTCTGCAAAATCATAGTATTTTTGCAGAAACATAGTATTTCTGGTAAATCATAGTATTTGTACTAAATCATAGTATTTCCGCCAAATCATAGTATTTGTACTGAAACTTAGTATTTCTGCCCAATCGTAGTATTTGTGCAAAAACATAGAATGTCTGCAAAATCATAGTATATCTGTTATGTTATAGTATTACTACTAAGGCATAGTATTTCTACCAAATCACAGTATTCCTTCAAAATCATAGTATTACTGCAATTTCATAGTATTTGAGCGAAATCATAATATTTGTGCAAAACATACTATGTCTGCAAAATCACAGTATATCTGTTATGTTATAGTATTACTACTAAGGCATAGTATTTCTACCAAATCATAGTATTTGTACTGCAACATAGTATTTCTGCCCAATCATAGTATTTGTACTAAATCATAGTATTTCTGCCATATTATAGTATTTGCTTAAAACATAGAATGTTTTCACAACCATCGTATATCTGGTATGTTATAGTAGTACTACTAAGGCATAGTATTTCTGCAAAATCAAAGTACTTCTGCTAAATAGTAATATTTTTGTTAAATTACAGTATTTCTACTAAAAAGCAGAAATAGTACCTTTTAGTCAAGTTTCTGGTAAATCATAGTATTTGTAATGAAATCATAGTATTTTTGCCAAATCATAGTATTTGTTTCACATCATAGTATTCGAACCAAATCATGGTATTTGTGACAAAGCATCGTATTTTTACAAAGTAATAGCATTTTGTTAAATCATAGTATTTCAGTCAAATCTCAGTAGTTGTGCTAAAAGCAGTATTATTGCCAAATCACAGTATTTGTACTCAATCATAGTATTTCTGCTAAATCATAGCATTTGTGCCAAATCATAGTATGTCTGCAAAATCGAAGTATAACAGTTATGTTATAGTATTACTACTAAGTCATAGTATTTCTGCTTTGTCATAGTATTTGTGCTAAACGTAACATTTCTGCCAAATTATAATATTGCTGCTATTTCATAGTATTTGAGTGAGATTAGCGCTTCTGCAAAAACATCGTATTTCTGATATCTTATAGTACTTCTAATCAATTATAGTATTTGTGCCAAAGTTAAGTATTTCTGCCAAATCATATTATCTCTGCTAAATCATAGTATCTGCCAAATCCTAGTAATTTTGCTCAATGAATTTCTGCTATGCTGTAGTACTTTTGCTTGATTATAGTATTTCTGCTAAGTCAAAGTATTTCATGTAAATCATAGTATTTCTACCAAGTCCCAGTGTTTCTGTTAAATCATAAATAATGTTTTAGCACAAATTGTATGATTTGGCTCAAATACTATGATTTGGCAGAATTTTCTATGTTTCAGCACAAATGCTCTGATTTGCAGAAAAATATTATTTAGTATAAATACTACGTTTTAGCAGAAATACTATGTTTTAGTACAAATACTATGTTTTAGCACAGATTTAGCTAAATACTATGATTTGTCACAAATACTGTGATTTGGCACAAACACTGATTTACCAGAAATACTGTGATTTGGCAGAAATAATATCAGTTGGTTAAAATATTTTGATTGTTATGATTCGTCACCCCTTTTCAGCAAAATTTTCAGTTTTTTCACCCTTTTCAGCACAAATTCCAGCTTTTTGGCTGTTTTCAGAAAAAAATTCTTTTCAGCATAAATTCTGCTGATTCACCTCTTTTCAGCACAACGTTCTGCAACTTTACCTCTTTTTCAGCATAAATTCTGCTGATTCACCTCTCTTAAGCAGAATTTTAATTCTTTTCACCTCTTATCAGTGCGATTCTCAGCATCTTCTGCTCATTTTAGCACAACTGTGAGTCCCTCCATCCCTTTGTTTTCGAGAATGAGTTTGTCTTAGTGAGTTGCGTGAGTCATGCTTTGAGACCAAGAAGGCCAAGTTCACTTCCTGCTCATGGCAAAATTTCTTTTCACCACCTTTTTCTTTTTTACCTCTTTTCAGTACAAATTTCAGCTTCTTTATCCCTTTTCAGTAGAACTTTTGGCTTTTCAGCACATTCAGCAAAAATTTCTGCTTCTTCAACTGTTTTCAGCAGATTTTTCAGTTTCTATACTGCCATACACTTTTTACAACTTTTCATCTTTTTCAGCTATTTTCAGCAGACAGCTTCAGCGTTACGGCATCCACACAGCATTTTCGCAGGAAATGCAAATTTTTCTAGTTATTCTTCAAGTTGCTCCGTTCTTTGGACTTTAACTACTTTGTCAGTTTTCAGCCGATTTTCTCAGTTCAAACTCTAAACTGTTCTGCTCTTTCTGCTCTTTCCTGCTATGACTTTTGGTGTTTATTACTGTTATACTTTTTAAAATATTACACTTTTTTCCTTTAATTTGTCCCATTGAAATGAATGGGAAACTTCCACAATTCTGCTAAAACTTGCTTGTTTTTGAAACTTAACTACTTCTTCATGCTTTCACCTAGAAACTCCATTCAAACTTTAAAACGTTCTCAACTTATTGGACTATTCCTGTCTGATTCAGCTTTTTCAGATCTTCTACCGTTTTAATCTTATCTCTCTTTAAGTTTTCAGTTGCAAAATTGTGATTTTTCAGAAAATACATGCGTTGCTATGGTTGCTATGCAATTAACTCAGAGTGAGGGCTGGTCTGTTCGAATTTTCTCTTCATGTCTGAACAACTTCTTGCTACTCGCTCAATTTCCACTCAACCCCACAAATTATACATCAAAACGTAGGTATTTTTGCTGGCTTTCAGAAAATGTCACTATCATTCTTGTGGGATTTACAGATTTTTGCAAATCTCCTCAGAGCAACACAAGGTCTGAAAACTCTCCATAGAAAGTCAATGGAGAGCTTGTTCAAAATCACCGCTGAATTTTTTCTAATGAGAGGTATTTTCAAATCGTCATATCTCCTTAACGAAACAAAGTTGAGACATGACGCTTGTGCCAATATATCTTCAGACATCCCTGATGCTCACAATTCAAGAGTATTTTCCTCACCTATTACCGTTTGGCCATGAATTACATTTGTTTGAGGATAGGAAATTTGTCTCTCGCTCAGATCTCTTCAGATTTCAAACTCTGGAAATGAGGCACTTTTTTCTCTCGTCATAACTTTTTGATGGATTTCAACAGAGCCCTGAAAATTTCCATGACTGTTCACCAAAGCCTGCTGTTTCTTACGGTGAAAGAATGATTTTGAGGCTCCATAGAGATCTAGAGTTACACAACGTTGTTTGAGGGCAAGTCAAGGCAGTTTTGCTTCGCCTCTTCTCAGTTGCAGTGTGTTAGAAGTCATATAGCTTTAATAATTTATATTTTATCTCTGAATTATGAAGACCTGGAGATTTCCCATCTCTTCTGAACAAAACGGTGTCAGAATGAGCGTTCTAGGCCCCTACGGTTTAGGAAATTATGGCCATTTGTTCGAGGGGAATCCTGAATGTGAGAAATACACTAAAGAAAACTCAGAGCTCTCTCTGTGTCTGTGTGTGTAAGTGCTGATTAGAGCAGGTGCAGCTAATTTAGCTGACCTAGATATACCAAGCCCAGACTCTTAACAGCCACTGTTCCCTTTGCGCTCTGTGTATGTGTGTGTGTATCAGAATTTCTCCCATGTTAAAGTATTACTCCTCCATAATAGTATTTCTGCTAAATCAAAGTACTTCTACTACATCTTAGTACTTCTGCTCAATCATAGTAATTCTGGGAAATCATAGTATTTATCCCAAATCATAGTATTTATGCAAAATTACAGTATTTCTGCTAAAAGCAGAAATAGTACCTTTAGCAGAAATTTCTGTCAAAAGATATTATTTATGTTAAAACATACTATTTCTGCTAAATCATAGTATTTGTGCCAAATCATAGTATTTGTACCCAATCATAATATTTCTGCCATGTCATTGTATTTGCGCCAAATCATGGTATTTTTTTGCCAAATCATGGTATTTGTGCCAAATCATGTTATTTCTGCCCAATTAAAATTTCTGTTATGTTATAGTATTACTACTAAGTTGTAGAATTTCTGTTATGTTATAGTATATCTGCTGATTATAGTATATGTGCCAAATCATAGTATTTATAGCAAATCATAGTATTTGTGCCCAAACATAGTATTTCTTGCCAAATTGTAGTATTTGTGCAAAACATACTATGTCTGCAAAATCACAGTATATCTGTTATGTTATAGTATTACTACTAAGTCGTAGAATTTCTGTTATGTTATAGTATATCTGCAAATTATAGTATATGTGCCAAATCATAGTATTTATAGCAAATCATAGTATTTGTGCAAAACATAGTATTTCTGCCAAATTGTAGTATTTGTTAAAAAGTACTATGTCTGCAAAATCATAGTATATCTGTTATGTTATAGTATTACTACTAAATCATAGTATTTCTACCAAATCAAAGTATTCCTTCAAAATCATAGTATTGCAATTTCATAGTATTTGAGTGAAATCGTAGTATCTGTGCAAAACATACTATGTCTGCTAAATCACAGTATATCTGTTATGTTAAAGTATTAGTACTAAGTCACAGTATTTCTGCCAATTCATAGTATTTGTACTAAATCATGGTATTTGTGCCAAATCATAGTATTTTTGCAAATCATAGTATTCGAACCAAAACATAGTAGTATTTGTGCAAAAACATAGTATTTCATCTAAATCATAGTATTTCACTCAAATCTCAGTAGTTGTGCTAAAACGCAGTATTATTTTGCCAAATCATAGTATTTGTACTGAAACATAGTATTTCTGCCAATAAGAGTATTTCTACTAAATCATAGTACTTGTGCCAATTCATAGTATTTCTGCCACATTGTAGCTAGTTGTGCAAAAACATAGACTGTCTGCAAAATCATAGTATATCTATTATGTTATAGTATTACTACTGAGGCATAGTATTTCTACCAAATCAAAGTATTCCTTCAAAATCAAAGTATTACTGCAATTTCACAGTATTTGAGTGAAATCGTAGTATTTGTGCAAAACCATACTATGTCTGCAAAATCTCAGTATATCTGTTATGTTATAGTATTACTACTAAGGCATAGTATTTCTACCAAATCAAAGTATTCCTTCAATATCATAGTATTACTGCAATTTCATAGTATTTGAGTGAAATCGTAGTATCTGTGCAAAAACATACTATGTCTGCTAAATCACAGTATATCTGTTATGTTAAAGTATTAGTACTAAGTCACAGTATTTCTGCCAATTCGTAGTATTTGTACTAAAATCATGGTACTTGTGCCAAATAATAGTATTTTTTTGCAAATCATAGCATTCGAACCAAAACATAGTAGCATTTATGCGAAGTCATAGTATTTCACTCAAATCTCAGTAGTTGTGCTTAAACGCAGTATTATTGCCAAATCATAGTAGCTGTACTGAAACATAGTATTTCTGCCAATAAGAGTATTTCTACTAAATCATAGTACTTGTGCCAATTCATAGTATTTCTGCCACATTGTGCTAGTTGTGCAAAAACATAGACTGTCTGCAAAATCATAGTATATCTATTATGTTATAGTATTACTACTAAGTCGTAGACTCTCTGTTATGTTAAATTATATCTGCTGAATACAGTATATGTGCCAAATCATAGTATTTATAGCAAACCATAGTATTTGTGCTAAAACATAGTATTTCTGCCAAATTGTAGTATTTGTGCAAAAACATAGAATGTCTGCAAAATCACAGTATATCTGTTATGTTGTAGTATTACTACTAAGGCATAGTATTTCTACCAAATCATAGTATTCCTTCAAAATCATAGTATTACTGCAGTTTCATAGTATTTGAGCAAAATCGTAGTATTTGTGCAAAAACATACTATGTCTGCAAATTACTATCTATAGTATTACTACTAAGGCATAGTATTTCTACCAAATCATAGTATTCCTTCAAAATCATAGTATTACTGCAATTTCATAGTATTTGAGCGAAATCGTAGTATTTGTACTAAATCATGGTACTTGTGTCAAATCATAGTATTTTTGCAAATCATATTATTTGAACCAAAACATTGTATTTGTACGAAGTCATAGTATTTCTTCTAAATCATAGTATTTCACCCAAATCTCAGTAGTTGTGCTAAAACCCAGTATTATTGCCAAATTGTAATATTTGTACTGAAACATAGTATTTCTGCCAATACGAGTATTTGTACTAAATCATAGTACTTGTGCCAAATCATAGTATTTCTGCCATATTGTGCTAGTTGTGCAAAAACATATACTATGATTTTGCAGAGAGTCTATCTATTATGTTATAGTATTACTACTAAGTCGTAGACTTTCTGTTTTGTTATAGTATATCTGCTGAATATAGTATATGTGCCAAATCATAGTATTTGTGCTGAAAACATAGTATACTGCCACATTATAGTATTTGTGTAAAACCAGAATGTCTGCAAAATCATCATATATCTGTGATGTTATAGTATTACTACTAAGGCATAGTATTTCTGCAAAATCATAGTATTTTTGCAGAAACATAGTACTTGGTAAATTAGTATTTCTACTAAATAATAGTATTTCTGCCAGATCATATTATTTGTTTCAAATCATAGCATTCGAACCAAATCATAGTATTTGTGCCAAAATATTGTATTTGTACAAAGTCATAATATTTCTTCTAAATCATAGTATTTCAATCAAATCTCAGGAGTTGTGCTAAAACGCAGTATTATTGCCAAATCATTGTATTTGTACCCAAACATATCAGTTCAACTTATTTAACTCTTCTCAACAGCCCAAGACCTCTTCTTCACCCCGTTTCAGCAGAATTGTGAGTGTTTTCACCCCTTTTCAGCACAAATCCCAGCTTTTTCAGGTGTTTTCAACAGAAATGTCTTTTTTAGCGGACATTCTGCTGATTCACCTGTTTTCAGTGCAACGTTCTACTTCTTTACCTCTTTTCAGTAGAAATTCTGCTGATTCACCTATTTTAAGCAGAATTTTCAGCCTTTCACCTCTTATCAATACAAATCTCAGTATCTTCTGCTCATTTCAGAGGAAACCTTTTCACCTCTCCTCTTTTCAGTACAAATTTGAACTTCTGTACCCCTTTGAAGCAGAATCTTTGCCTTTTCACCTCTTTTCAGCAAAAGTTTCTGTTTTTTCACTTGTTTTCAGCATAATTTTTCAGTTTCTTTACTGCCATACAATTTTTGCAGCAGACAGCTTCAGCGTTCCGGCATCCACACAGCATTTTCGCAGGAAATGCAAATTTTTCTAGTTGTGTGGATGCTGGAGGCATCCACACTATTGAGTTCCTGTTTCTCTTTATTCTTTATTATTATTTTATTAAGTTGCTTCTAGTTGCCACTTTTGCACTTTTTTCTTTTCTTTAACAATTTTCAGCCGATTTTCACCGTTCAAATTTTAAACTATTCTGCTATTTCTGCTAATTCCAGCTATGATTTTTGGTATTTTCTGCTCTTATACTTTTTAAAATATTACGTTTTTTTCCTTTAATTTGTCCCATTGAAATGAATGGGAAATTTAAAAAATTCTGCTAAAACTTGCTTGTTTTTGAAACTTAACTACTTTCTGATACTTTCGCCTAGAACAACCATTCAAATTTTAAAATGTTCACAAATTATTGGGCTATTCATGAATGATTCAGCTTTTTCATATCTGTTATCGTTTTCATCTTATCCCTCTTTAAGTTTTGAGTTTCATCTTTGTGATTTTTCACAAAATACATGCGTTGTTATGGTTGCTATGCAGTTGGTTCTAAGTGAGCCACTGTACCTTTGGCAATTTTCTCTTCATGTCCGAACAACTTCTTGCTACTCACTCAATTTTCACTCAACCTCCACAAATTATACATCAAAACGTAGGTATTTTTGCTGGCTTTCAGAAAATGTCACTATCATTGTTGTGGGATTTATAGAATTTTGGCAAATCTCCTCAGACCAACACAAAGTCTGAAAACTCTCCATAGAAAGTCAATGGAGAGTTTGTTCAAAATCACCGCTGGATTTCTGTAATGAGAGGCATATTCAAATCGTCATATCTCCCTAACAAAGCGACGTTAAGACATGAGGCTTGTGCCAATATATCTTCAGACACTCCTGACGCTCACAGTGTCAAGATTTTTTTCTCACCTATTACCATTTGGCCATGAATTACGTTTGTTTGAGGGTAGGAAATTTGTCCCTCGCTCAGATTTCTTCAGCTTTCAAACTCTGGAAATGAACCACTTTTTTCCCTCATCATATCTTTTTGATAGATTTCCACAAAGACCTGAAAATTTCCATGACTGTTCACCAAAGCCTGCTGTCTCTTACGGTGAAAGAATTATATCGATACTCCAAATAGATTTAGAGTTAGAAAGTGTTGTTTGAGGGCAGGTCAAGGCAGTTTTGCTTCGCCTCTACTCAGTTATGGTGCATTACAAGTCAAATATCTTTAATAATTCATATTTTAATGATAAATTGTTAACACTTGAAGATTCCCCATCTCTTCTGAACAAAACGGTGTAAGAATGACCGTTCTAGCCCCTACGGTTAGGAAATTATGGCCATTTGTTTGAGAGGAATCCTCACTATGAGAAATACACTGCAGAAATCCTGTCTCTCTCTGTGCTGAGTGTGTAAAACGGCTGCACCTGTTTTGGCGGGAAAAAGTACACAGCCTCTCTGATTGGTGGATTCAAATTTAGCAGCTCCCAGGCTGCTTGACTGACCTAGAAACTTGCTTGTCTCTCCTGTGTGTGTGTGTGTGTGTGTGTGTGTGTGTGTGTGTGTGTGTGTGTGTGTGTGTGACAGAGAGAGAGAGAAAGGAGGCGAGAGAGAGTTTTATGGGAGCATCTTATTATATGATTTAAATTCAATATATTTAGACTGGTTGACTGAATTTGATCCTGTGTGTGTCTCTCTGTGCATGTGTGTTTCCATATGTGTCCATATTTGTGATTGTGTCACTGTTATACTTTTTTTTGCTGATTTTTTTCATTTAACAATTACATTTGAGGGACCCTTAGCATGTTCAGGATTCTTTCAGCTGTCCATTTGCTTTTCCAATTTTTCTATTTAAGTTATTACTATTGTGTTGAGTCATAGCATTTCTGCTGCTTTTCAGTATTTGTGCTAAATACAGCATTTCTGCAAAATCATACTATGTCTGCTATTTTATGAGATTTGTGCTAAATACAGCATTTCTGCTAAATCATACTCTTTCTGCTATTTCATAAGATTTGTGCTAAATATAGTGTTTCTGCTATTTCTGCCAAATTTAGTATTTTGATTAATTAGGGTTTTCTACCAAATCATAGTACAGTTTTACTGCTTTTTTATAGGATTTTATATTGCTTAATATAGTATTTCTGCTTTTTATAGGATTTGTGCTTAATATAGTTTTTCTAAAAATGTAGTATTTATGCTTAATCATACTATTTCTGCTATTTTAGGATTTGCCAAATACAGCATTTCTGCTAAATCATACTATTTCTGCTATTTCATAAGATTTGTACTAAATATAGTGTTTCTGCCAAATATAGTATTTCTGCTTAATTATAGTATTTCTGCCATTTTATAGTATTGTGCTAAAACATAGTATTTCTACTAAATGTAGTATTTATGCTTAATCATACTATTTGTATATATTTCTGCCAGGTCCCCAGGCAGCTAATCCTCTGTGAGGACTGATACATATAAAAATTACATATCAGGGGCCTGCACGGCTTCCCAGCCAGCCAATCATATCTGAGGTCTGCCCTTTCTTCTCTGGTCATATCTCAGCGACAGATGTACAAAGAGCAATGCAAATCACAGTCAAAGTACACCAAAGTCCGCTGATTCACCCAGTACAAAATTATGCTTCTAGTCCACCTAGTTTTTGAGTTACACGACGTTTTGTAACTGCAAAAACGGCGTTTTTTTACCTCTCACCGCAATCTGATTCTGACTGCTCATCACCCTGTTTTCCAGGCGCTCGCTCTCTTTCCCAGTGGCGCAGTTGGTAATGACACAGGTCTGCAACCCAAAGGTCGTGGGTTCAATTACACCTTGGGCAACATGTGTTTTTTCCTACAAATTAATACACTATCACAGACCACTAATTCATATTCATCATTTATTACAATTCTGCAACCTTTTATGATTTTAGCAGCTTTTGTAATATGGACCTCAGATTCTTGTTAACACTCCATGGCACAAATACTGTTCCCTTTAGGCTCTGTGTGTGTGTGTGTGTGTGTGTGTGTGTGTGTGTGTGTGTGTGTGTGTGTGTGTGTGTGTGTGTGTGTGTGAGAGAGAGAGAGAGCGAGAGAGCCTTTTGATGGGAGCATCTTATTATATCACTTAAATTCAATATATTTAGACTGGCTGACTGAATTTGGTCCTGTGTGTGTCTCTCTGTGCATGTGTGTTTCCATATGTGCCCATATTTGTGATTGTGTGACTGTTATACTTTTTTTGCTGATTTTTTTTTTTTTTCAATTAACAATTAGATTTGAGGGACCCTTAGCATGTTCAGGATTTTTCCAGCTGTCCATTTTGCTTTTCCAATTTTTCTATAAGTTATTACTGTTGTGCTAAGTCATAGCATTTCTGCTGCTTTTCAGTAGTTGTGCTAAATACAGCATTTCTGCTAAATCATACTATTTCTGCTATTTTATGAGATTTGTGCCAAATACAGCATTTCTGCTAAATCATACTATTTCTGCTATTTCATAAGATTTGTACTAAATATAGTGTTTCTGCCAAATATAGTATTTCTGCTTAATTATAGTATTTCTGCCATTTTATAGTATTTGTGCTAAAACATAGTATTTCTACTAAATGTAGTATTTATGCTTAATCATACTATTTGTATATATTTCTGCCAGGTCCCCAGGCAGCTAATCCTCTGTGAGGACTGATACATATAAAATTTACATATGAGGGCCTGCACGGCTTCCCAGCCAGCCAATCATATCTGAGGTCTGCCCTTTCTTCTCTCGTCATATCTCAGCGACAGATGTACAAAGAGCAATGCAAATCACAGTCAAAGTACACGCGAAAGTCCGCTGATTCACCCAGTACAAGAATTATGCTTCTAGTCCACCTAGTTTTTGACTTACACGACGTTTTGTAACTCCAAAAACAGCGTTTTTAAGCCTCTCACCGCAATCTAATTCTGACTGCTCATCACCCTGTTTTCCAGGCGCTCGCTCTCTTTCCCACTGGCGCAGTTGGTAATGACACAGGTCTGCAACCCAAAGGTCGTGGGTTCAGTTACACCTTGGGCAACATGTTTTTTTCCTACAAATTAATACACTATCACAGACCACTAATTCATATTCATCATTTATTACAATTCTGCAAACTTTTATGATTTTAGCAGCTTTTCTAATATGGACCTCAGATTCTTCTTAACACTCCATGGCACAAATACTGTTCCCTTTAGGCTCTGTGTATGTGTGTGTGTGTATCAATATTTCTCCCATTTTAAAGTATTACTCCTCCATAATTGTATTTCTGTTAAATCAAAGTACTTTTACTACATCTTAGTACTTCTGCTCAATCATAGTATTTCTGCTAAATCATAGTATTTTGCCAAATTATGGTTTTGTGCCAAATCATAACATTTGTTTTATGTTATAGTATTACTACTAAGTGGAGGAATTTCTGTCATGTTACAGTATATGTGCTGATTACAGTATTTCTGCTAAATCATAGTATTTCTACTATATTATATTTTTCTTTCTAAATATAGCATTTCTGCTATATAATTGTATTACTGCTATGTTATAATATTTGTGCTAAACCAGAGTATTTCTGCTGAAACATAGTATTTCTGCCGAATGATAGTATTTCTGTCAAATTACAGTATTTGTGCTAAAACATAGTATTTTTTAAAAATTCAATATTAATAGTAAATTACAGTGTCTCTGGTAAATCGCAGCATTTCTGCTATGTTGTACTGTTTTTCTAAATCATAGTATTTCTGTAATGTTTAAGAATGTTTGGCTAAATATATTCTTTCTGTTATCTTATACTATTTCTCCTAAATTCTTGTATTTTTGAGAAGTTATCGTGTTTCTGGTAAGTTACAATATTTCTGCTAAGTTCTGCCATGCTATTGTATTTCTGCCAAGTATTATGTTTCCTCTAAGATATTGCAGTTCTGCTAAGTTACTACATTTTAGCAAAGTTCCTTTGCTTCTGCAAAGTTTTTACAAATTCTGCAACTTTTCAGCTTTTTCTGCTAGTTTCAGCAGACAGCTTCAGCATTACAGCATCCACACTGCATTTTCGCAGGAAATGCAAATTTTTCTAGTTGTGTGGATGCTGGAGGCATCCACACTATTGAGTTCCTGTTTCTCTTTATTCTTTATACTTTATTATTATTATTATTATTATTATTATTCCAGTTGCTTCCGTACGTTTTTTGGCACTTTTCTACTTCCACAATTTTCAGCCGATTTTCACCGTTCAAATTTTAAACTATTCTGCTATTTCTGCTAATGATTGCTATGACTTTTGGTATTTTTAACTCTTATACTTTTTAAAATATTACGTTTTTTTCCTTTAATTTGTCCCATTGAAATGAATGGGAAACTTCCATAATTCTGCTAAAACTTACTCTTTTTGAAACTTAACTACGTTCTCATACTTTCGCCTAGAACAACCATTCAAATTTTAAAATGTTCACAAATTATTGGGCTATTCATGAATGATTCAGCTTTTTCATATCTGTTGCCGTTTTCATCGTATCCCTCTCTAAGTTTTGAGTTTCATCTTTGTGATTTTCACAAAATACATGCGTTGTTATGGTTGCTATGCAGTTGGTTCTAAGTGAGCCACTGTACCTTTGGCAATTTTCTCTTCATGTCCGAACAACTTCTTGCTACTCGCTCAATTTTCACTTAACCCACACAAATTATACATCAAAACGTAGGTATTTTTGCTGGCTTTCAGAAAATGTTACTATCATTGTTGTGAGATTTATAGAATTTTGGCAAATCACCTCAGACCAACACAAAGTCAGAAAACTCTCCATAGAAAGTCAATGGAGAGCTTGTTCAAAATCATCGCTTGATTTCTCTAATGAGAGGCATATTCGAATCGTCATATCTCCTTAACGAGCGAAGTTAAAACATGAGGCTTGTCCCGTATATCTTCAGACACTCCTGATGCTCACAATTCAAAATTTCTTTCTCACCTATTACCGTTCTGAAATGAGTTAGACTTGTTTGAGGGTAGGAAATTCGTCCTTTGCTCAGATTTCTTCAGATTTCAAACTCTGGAAATGAACCACTTTTTCTCTTGTCATATCTTTTTAATGGATTTCCACAGAGACCTGAAAATTTCCATGATTGTTCACCAAAGCCTGCTGTCTCTTACGGTGAAAGAAGAATGATATCGATACTCCAAATAGATTTAGAGTTAGAAAGCGTTGTTTGAGGGCAAGTCAAGGCAGATTTTGCTTGCCTCTACTCAGTTATGGTGCATTAGAAGTCAAATATCTTCAATAATTCATATTTTAATGATAAAGTGTCAACACTTTAAGATTCCCCATCTCTTCTGAACAAAACGGTGTAAGAATGACTGTTCTAGCCCCTACGGTTAGGAAATTATGGCCATTTGTTTGAGAGGAATCCTCACTATGAGAAATTCACTGCAGAAATCCTGTCTCTGTGCTCTGTGTGTGTAAAAACGGCTGCACCTGTTTTGGCGGGAAAAAGTACACAGCCTCTCTGATTGGTGGATTCAAATTTAGCAGCTCCCAGGCTGCTTGACTGACCTAGAAACTTGATTTTCTCTCCTGTGTGTGTGTGTGTGTGTGTGTGTGTGTGTGTGTGTGTGTGTGTGTGTGAGAGAGAGAGAGAGAGAGATAGAGGGCGAGAGAGAGTTTTTATGGGAGCATCTTATTGTATGATTTAAATTCAATATATTTAGACTGGTTGACTGAATTTGATCCTCTGTGTGTCTCTCTGTGCATGTGTGTTTCCATATGTGTCCATATTTGTGATTGTGTCACTGTTATACTTTTTTTTTGCTGATTTTTCATTTAACAATTACATTTGAGGGACCCTTAGCATGTTCAGGATTCTTTCAGCTGTCCATTTTGCTTTTCCACTTTTTCTATTTAAGTTATTACTATTGTGTTGAGTCATATCATTTCTGCTGCTTTTCAGTATTTGTGCTAAATACAGCATTTCTGCAAAATCATACTATGTCTGCTATTTTATGAGATTTGTGCTAAATACAGCATTTCTGCTAAATCATACTATTTCTGCTATTTCATAAGATTTGTACTAAATATAGTGTTTCTGCCAAATATAGTATTTCTGCTTAATTATAGTATTTCTGCCATTTTATAGTATTTGTGCTAAAACATAGTATTTCTACTAAATGTAGTATTTATGCTTAATCATACTATTTGTATATATTTCTGCCAGGACCCCAGGCAGCTAATCCTCTGTGAGGACTGATACATATAAAATTTACATATCAGGGCCTGCACGGCTTCCCAGCCAGCCAATCATATCTGAGGTCTGCCCTTTCTTCTCTCGTCATATCTCAGCGACAGATGTACAAAGAGCAATGCAAATCACAGTCAAAGTACACGAAAAGTACGCTGATTCACCCAGTACAAAATTATGCTTCTAGTGCACCTAGTTTTTGAGTTACACGACGTTTTGTAACTCCAAAAAACTGTCTTTTTCGCCTCTCACCGCAATCTAATTCTGACTGCTCATCACCCTGTTTTCCAGGCGCTCGCTCTCTTTCCCAGTGGCACAGTTGGTAATGACACAGGTCTGCAACCAAAAGGTCGTGGGTTCAATTACACCTTGGGCAACATGTTTTTTTCCCTACAAATTAATACACTATCACAGACCACTAATTCATATTCATCATTAATTACAATTCTGCAAACTTTTATGATTTTAGCAGCTTTTCTAATATGGACCTCAGATTCTTGTTAACACTCCATGGCACAAATACTCTTCCCTTTAGGCTCTGTGTGTGTGTGTGTGTATCAATATTTCTCCCATTTTAAAGTATTACTCCTCCATAATTGTATTTCTGTTAAATCAAAGTACTTTTACTACATCTTAGTACTTCTGCTCAATCATAGTATTTCTGCTAAATCATAGTATTTTGCCAAATTATGGTTTTGTGCCAAATCATAACATTTGTTTTATGTTACAGTATTACTACTAAGTGGAGGAATTTCTGTCATGTTACAGTATATGTGCTGATTACAGTATTTCTGCTAAATCATAGGATTTCTACTATATTATATTTTTCTTTCTAAATATAGCATTTCTGCTATATAATTGTATTACTGCTATGTTATAATATTTGTGCTAAACCAGAGTATTTCTGCTGAAACATAGTATTTCTGCCGAATGATAGTATTTCTGTCAAATTACAGTATTTTTGCTAAAACATAGTATTTTTAAAAAAAAATTTCAATATTAATAGTAAATTACAGTGTCTCTGGTAAATCGCAGCATTTCTACTATGTTGTACTGTTTTTCTAAATCATAGTATTTCTGTAATGTTTAAGAATGTTTGCCTAAATATATTCTTTCTGTTATCTTATACTATTTCTCCTAAATTCTTGTATTTTGAGAAGTTATCGTGTTTCTGGTAAGTTACAATATTTCTGCTAAGTTCTGCTATGCTATTGTATTTCTGCCAAGTATTATGTTTCCTCTAAGATATTGCAGTTCTGCTAAGTTACTACATTTTAGCAAAGTTCCTTTTCTTCTGCAAAGTTTTTACAAATTCTGCAACTTTTCAGCTTTTTCTGCTTGTTTCAGCAGACAGCTTCAGCATTACAGCATCCACACTGCATTTTCGCAGGAAATGCAAATTTTCTAGTTATTATTATTATTATTATTCCAGTTGCTTCCGTGCGTTTTTGGCACTTTTCTACTTCCACAATTTTCAGCCGATTTTCACCGTTCAAATTTTAAACTATTCTGCTATTTCTGCTAATGATTGCTATGACTTTTGGTATTTTTAACTCTTATACTTTTTTTAAAATATTACGTTTTTTTCCTTTAATTTGTCCCATTGAAATGAATGGGAAACTTCCGCAATTCTGCTAAAACTTACTCTTTTTGAAACTTAACTACGTTCTCATACTTTCGCCTAGAACAACCATTCAAATTTTAAAATGTTCACAAATTATTGGGCTATTCATGAATGATTCAGCTTTTTCATATCTGTTACCGTTTTCATCGTATCCCTCTCTAAGTTTTGAGTTTCATCTTTGTGATTTTCACAAAATACATGCGTTGTTATGGTTGCTATGCAGTTGGTTCTAAGTGAGCCACTGTACCTTTGGCAATTTTCTCTTCATGTCCGAACAACTTCTTGCTACTCGCTCAATTTTCACTTAACCCACACAAATTATACATCAAAACGTAGGTATTTTTGCTGGCTTTCAGAAAATGTTACTATCATTGTTGTGAGATTTATAGAATTTTGGCAAATCACCTCAGACCAACACAAAGTCAGAAAACTCTCCATAGAAAGTCAATGGAGAGCTTGTTCAAAATCATCGCTTCGATTTCTCTAATGAGAGGCATATTCGAATCGTCATATCTCCTTAACGAAGCGAAGTTAAAACATGAGGCTTGTCCCCGTATATCTTCAGACACTCCTGATGCTCACAATTCAAAATTTCTTTCTCACCTATTACCGTTCTGAAATGAGTTAGACTTGTTTGAGGGTAGGAAATTCGTCCTTTGCTCAGATTTCTTCAGATTTCAAACTCTGAAATGAACCACTTTTTCTCTTGTCATATCTTTTAATGGATTTCCACAGAGACCTGAAAATTTCCATGATTGTTCACCAAAGCCTGCTGTCTCTTACGGTGAAAGAATGATATCGATACTCCAAATAGATTTAGAGTTAGAAAGCGTTGTTTGAGGGCAAGTCAAGGCAGATTTTGCTTGCCTCTACTCAGTTATGGTGCATTAGAAGTCAAATATCTTCAATAATTCATATTTTAATGATAAAGTGTCAACACTTTAAGATTCCCCATCTCTTCTGAACAAAACGGTTGTAAGAATGACTGTTCTAGCCCCTACGGTTAGGAAATTATGGCCATTTGTTTGAGAGGAATCCTCACTATGAGAAATTCACTGCAGAAATCCTGTCTCTGTGCTCTGTGTGTGTAAAACGGCTGCACCTGTTTTGGCGGGAAAAAGTACACAGCCTCTCTGATTGGTGGATTCAAATTTAGCAGCTCCCAGGCTGCTTGACTGACCTAGAAACTTGATTTTCTCTCCGTGTGTGTGTGTGTGTGTGTGTGTGTGTGTGTGTGTGTGAGAGACAGAGAGAGAGAGATAGAGAGGGCGAGAGAGAGTTTTTATGGGAGCATCTTATTGTATGATTTAAATTCAATATATTTAGACTGGTTGACTGAATTTGATCCTCTGTGTGTCTCTCTGTGCATGTGTGTTTCCATATGTGTCCATATTTGTGATTGTGTCACTGTTATACTTTTTTTTGCTGATTTTTTTCATTTAACAATTACATTTGAGGGACCCTTAGCATGTTCAGGATTCTTTCAGCTGTCCATTTTGCTTTTCCAATTTTTCTATTTAAGTTATTACTATTGTGTTGAGTCATATCATTTCTGCTGCTTTTCAGTATTTGTGCTAAATACAGCATTTCTGCAAAATCATACTATGTCTGCTATTTTATGAGATTTGTGCTAAATACAGCATTTCTGCTAAATCATACTATTTCTGCTATTTCATAAGATTTGTACTAAATATAGTGTTTCTGCCAAATATAGTATTTCTGCTTAATTATAGTATTTCTGCCATTTTATAGTATTTGTGCTAAAACATAGTATTTCTACTAAATGTAGTATTTATGCTTAATCATACTATTTGTATATATTTCTGCCAGGACCCCAGGCAGCTAATCCTCTGTGAGGACTGATACATATAAAATTTACATATCAGGACCTGCACGGCTTCCCAGCCAGCCAATCATATCTGAGGTCTGCCCTTTCTTCTCTCGTCATATCTCAGCGACAGATGTACAAAGAGCAATGCAAATCACAGTCAAAGTACACGAAAATACGCTGATTCACCCAGTACAAGAATTATGCTTCTAGTGCACCTAGTTTTTGAGTTACACGACGTTTTGTAACTCCAAAAACTGTCTTTTTCGCCTCTCACATAATCTAATTCTGACTGCTCATCACCCTGTTTTCCAGGCGCTCGCTCTCTTTCCCAGTGGCGCAGTTGGTAATGACACAGGTCTGCAACCAAAAGGTCGTGGGTTCAATTACACCTTGGGCAACATGTTTTTTTTCCTACAAATTAATACACTATCACAGACCAGTAATTGATATTCATCATTTATTACAATTCTGCAAACTTTTATGATTTTAGCAGCTTTTCTAATATGGACCTCAGATTCTTGTTAACACTCCATGGCACAAATACTCTTCCCTTTAGGCTCTGTGTATGTGTGTGTGTATCAATATTTCTCCCAATTTAAAGTATTACTCCTCCATAATTGTATTTCTGTTAAATCAAAGTACTTTTACTACATCTTAGTACTTCTGCTCAATCATAGTATTTCTGCTAAATCATAGTATTTTGCCAAATTATGGTTTTTGTGCCAAATCATAACATTTGTTTTATGTTACAGTATTACTACTAAGTGGAGGAATTTCTGTCATGTTACAGTATATGTGCTGATTACAGTATTTCTGCTAAATCATAGGATTTCTACTATATTATATTTTTCTTTCTAAATATAGCATTTCTGCTATATAATTGTATTACTGCTATGTTATAATATTTGTGCTAAACCAGAGTATTTCTGCTGAAACATAGTATTTCTGCCGAATGATAGTATTTCTGTCAAATTACAGTATTTTTGCTAAAACATAGTATTTTTAAAAAAAATTTCAATATTAATAGTAAATTACAGTGTCTCTGGTAAATCGCAGCATTTCTGCTATGTTGTACTGTTTTTCTAAATCATAGTATTTCTGTAATGTTTAAGAATGTTTGCCTAAATATATTCTTTCTGTTATCTTATACTATTTCTCCTAAATTCTTGTATTTTTGAGAAGTTATCGTGTTTCTGGTAAGTTACAATATTTCTGCTAAGTTTTGCTATGCTATTGTATTTCTGCCAAGTATTATGTTTCCTCTAAGATATTGCAGTTCTGCTAAGTTACTACATTTTAGCAAAGTTCCTTTTCTTCTGCAAAGTTTTTACAAATTCTGCAACTTTTCAGCTTTTTCTGCTTGTTTCAGCAGACAGCTTCAGCATTACAGCATCCACACTGCATTTTCGCAGGAAATGCAAATTTTTCTAGTTGTGTGGATGCTTTAGGCATCCACACTATTGAGTTCCTGTTTCTCTTTATTCTTTATACTTTATTATTATTATTATTATTATTATTCTAGTTGCCACTTTTTTGTACTTTTTTGGCACTTTTCTACTTCCACAATTTTCAGCCGATTTTCACCGTTCAAATTTTAAACTATTCTGCTATTTCTGCTAATGATCGCTATGACTTTTGGTATTTTTAACTATTATACTTTTTAAAATATTATGCTTTTATGTTTTTTTGTCCCATTGAAATGAATGGAAAACTTCCAAAATTCTGCTAAAACTTGCTTGTTTTTGAAACTTAACTACTTTGTCCTACTTTCACCTAGAACAACCATTCAAACTTTAAAATGTTCTCAAATTATTGGGCTATTCATGACTGATTCAGCTTTTTCATATCTGTTACCATTTTCATCTTATCCCTGTTTAAGTTTTCAGTTTCATCTTTGTGATTTTTCACAAAATACATGCGTTGTTATGGTTGCTATGCACTTGGCTTCCAGTGTGCCACTGTAGGTTTCGAGTCTTCTCTTCATGTTCGAACAACTTCTTCCTACTTGCTCAATTTTCACTTAACTTCCACAAATTATACATCAA